>NC_142944.1:26605811-26673311 GCF_046866305.1 Octopus bimaculoides | reverse complement strand
ACCATATATGGTCCCTTATTTTGTAAATAATAATATAGATTAGTTTGGTTTGTATTGATGATTTCTGTTGATTCACTTAATTCTCCCTTCCATGGTGTGCAAATAACAATCCTTATTTAAGTAACTTCAAATCTGGTTACCTCCCAAAAAATTAGTTAATTTGATTTCCATTGCTGTAGCCTAATATATATATATATATATATATATATATATATATATATATATATATATATATATATATATATAGTAAATCCCCAAAGAGAACAACAACACGAAAAAAAAACCCACGAGGACGTGGTACATGTAAAATATTAGCAGACGCTCAGGGAAGGAAAGAAAGATGGTTTAATGTTTCGAGTAATGCTCTCTTTCAGAAACAGAGGAAAGTTCAATAGAAAGGAAGACGGAGGAAGAAAATCATCATTGATTCACATGTGGTTATACATACACACACACACACATATATATATATATATATAACCCCACTATTTACTGACTTATATATATATATGGGGTATTTTGATTATCGCACTTACAGTCCATATTAGCAATAATCAACAAATTCTCTTTGCAATAGATTAAGTAAACAATGAGAGAAATTTTCATTAGGTTTCTATTCATAACTACTACGGAATTATCCCTCTGAGAAAATAATAAATATAGAAGATTATTATTAATGTGGAAGATTATTATACAATGTTTTACCAGAAGAATGAAAGAGGTGCTGGAGAGGGATGTACAGCTTTGAGGAGCAACTTCTGCTAAATTGAGCCATTATAGAGGACTACAAGAGGAGAAAAACAAACCTGAACATGATTTGGATCAATTACCAGAAAACATTTGACAGTGTTTCAAACTCCCAAACATACAAATATAGTAACTCCAACATTACTAAAATATATGAAACATGCAATGGTAAACTGGAAAACCAGTATAGCACTGAAAAATGAATCGCAAGTCATTAAAACCTGCCCTATACCCATAAGAAGAGGAATTTTCCAGAAAGACTTGCTGTCACCCCTGCTTTTCTGCCTTGCTCAGATCCTGTTAACAAACTTGTTAAATGAAACTGCTATGGGTTATAGATGCTATGGGCAAACAATAAACCATCTCCTGTAGAAGGATGATTTTAAAATTTTTACTAAGACTGCGAAGGCTACAATGGAACAGAGAAACCTTAAAAATTGTCCATAGTTTCAGCAAGGAAATTGGAATGAGTATGAGACTGGACAAATGTGCCAAAGTCACATTGAAAAGAGGCAAATTAATCAGCACTGAAAACACCACATTCGACATAGACACAGAAATCAGAGAATTAGACCATAATCACCCATACAAATATTGTGGAATAGACAAAACAGCTAAAATACAACACAGAGAAGAGAAAATTAGAAGAGAGTATTCCAGAAAAGTTAGACTGATATTAAACACTAAACTCAATGCTAAAAATAGGATAATAGGGATAAACATGCTAGCTGTACTAGTCATAAATTACAGCTTCAACATAATAAACTGAAAGATCAGTGAATTGAAAATCTTAGGAAACTGAGAAAACTATTAACAGATGCAGACAGAATATATTTGCACCACTCAGAAGGAGGCCGTGGCCTAACATAAATAGAGAACTATTTCAAAATAACAACAGTTGAACTAGAAAAGTACTTAGAAATAAAAAGTGGAAGACTACTACATGTAATAATGCAGCATGATAAAAAGAAAACGCTTTCCTCTATAAATGAAGAGGTGAAAAAAAAAAAAAAACTACACTGATACACTGATCTCAAATGACATATCAGAAATGGTCAAAGAGACAAAAAACAACATGAAAACAGAACTACAAAACATACTTAACTCTCTAGTGTTTAGACCAGCCAAAAATTATTCCCCTTTATTTGTTTGAACTAACTAAATTCAACCATATCTGATTCCTCTATGAAATCATTAAAAAAAATTTTTTAATCACATTATTGAATTTTGATAGCTTTGAGATAATGCGAGATAAAGCCTTTTCCACCTTTATTCAACTAAAAATACAGTGCAATTTTTTGAGACTTCTTGGTTTTTTTTTTGTTTGACTTTGAAGGTTTTACTCTTGATGATGTACAAAATATAAATGAAAACAACAAGGATTTGTCTTAGGACGAATCATATTGACATTTATGAATCTTTGTTGGCTAAGGAAGATTTTGATAATGAAAGTGATACAGATGAAAGTAACGAAAATGATACTGAACACATTACGACAACATGGTTGAAGATTACTAAATCAACCAGGATTCCCAATTTCAAAGAAAAAATTAGTCTACAATACAGTCTACCTCCTGATGCTCAACCATTGGACTATTTATTTTTATTTTTACCAAAAACTGTTTTGAAACTGTCGCAGAGGAAACAAATATGCTCAACACAATTTTTACTAGTGGAAGACCTGATCCACTATGGCAGTCAACTGATACTGTGAAAATGCGAGCCTGTTTTTACTATAAACATTATGTTTGGTATTAAGCAGATTCCTCAACTGTGGAACTACTGCAATCCTGGTATAATGTCTAGTGATCCATATATCTCCAACATTATGTCTAACTATAGTTAATTCAGTTGATATATAGTTTAACTCCTCGTCACCAAAACAAAAACAAAATCAGTCTAATAGGTGTAAAAAAATGTATAGAAAGCCAATATGAAAACAAAACTTTGCGAAAATGAATGGGGTGGGTGGAGAAAGGACTCTTGGAAAATTCACAAGATCCAATTTTTCTCTCATAACTTTCAGGAAAATGGATATCTTTTAATGAAATTTCATAGAAATACCATTCAAATGGCATAGATTATGATTATAACGGAATTTGTGAGGAAAGGACTGTTGGAAAATTCACACGATCTGATTTTTTCCCCTCATAACTTTCAGGAAAATCTTTTAATGAAATTTTACTGAAACAGTTTTCAAATAGCATAGATTATGATTATAAAGAAATTTGTGTGTGTGTGTGTGTGGGGGGGGGGGGGGGTTTCCAAAGGGGGGGGGGTCAGAAAATTCACATGATCCGTATTTTTCCCTTGTAACTTTCAGGATCCAGTTTAACACCTTGTGACCAAAATGAAAAAAAGAGTTTAATAGGTGTAAAAAAAAATGTGTAGGAATGAATATGAAAAGAAAAATTTGCGCAAACATACATATACATACCTTCATCTTGGTTGGTAATTATTTGACAGCAATGATTTGAGAGAGAAGGTATAACTTGGCTGCCTCTATGAAGAACATGTGCAACAAAGTTTCTTCATGTTGAGAAGTTATAAATAAATATCTTGCAAGATATTATTGCAGACATTTTGATTGAATACCTGACTTTTGGATTAATTCTTTTGTGTCTCTCCAAAGTCTTTCAATGTTTTGTATGTGTATGTTTCTGTGTGCTATCTTCAAAATTGTTAGAGTGAGGCATTTTCCAATCGTTATTTCAATGTGGGCATATCACTATGTTTTGTAATACACCATGTGAACGAAGGAACTGAACTGACTTTTGATTGTTACAATGAAAAGTGCTGATGCATTCATAATAATCAAAATTACAATTTTCACAAATATTGAAATTCTCCATACTCAAGCACTTCAGATGTGACGATATCAAAAATGAAATGAAGGATAGATTTCAAGTAAACTTCTCCATAGGCTTTCAAAAGGCATACATTATGATGACAAAGAAATCTGGAATATTGGTGGAATATAAGCAATAATAAGAAAAAGAAGCTGTGTGTGCATGTAATAAAAAATAATATTTTCTATCAGAAAAGTATGCTAAATGGATCATGTGAATTTTCCAACAGTCCTCTCCCCACCCCTTTGGAAAAAATTTTCCCCCAAAATTTCTTTATAATCATAATTTATGCTGTTTGAAAGATGTTTCTGTAAAATTACATTAAAATATATCCATTTTCCTGAAAGTTACGAGGAAAAAATTGGATCTTGTAAATTTTCCGAAAGTCCTCTCCTCACCCACCATCGTTCGTTTGGGCAAATTTTTGTTTACATATTGGTTTTCTACACATTTCTTAACACCTAGTAGACTGTTTTCTTTTCTTTGTTTTGGTGACAAAGTTCTAAAATAGATCCTGAAAGTCACAGGGGGAAAAAAATGGATTGTATAAATTTTCTGACAGTCTTCTCCCCACCCCTTCAGAAAACATTTTCCCCACAAATTACTTTATAATCATAATCTATGCTGTTTGAAAGGTGTTTCTGAAAAATTTCATTGAAAGATATCTATTTTCCTGAAAGTTACGGGGGGGAAAAAACGGATTGTGTGAATTTTCCAAAATCCTGACCCCCACCCCTTCGGAAAACATTTTCCCCATAAATTTCTTTATAATCATAATCTATGCCATTTGAACGGTATTTCTATAAAATTTCATCAATATATATCCATATTTCCTGAAAGTTATGAGAAAAAAATCAGATCTTGTGAATTTCCCAAAAGTCCTCTCCCTATCCCAACCCTGTTTGCTTATACAAATTTTTGTTTTCATGTTTGCTTTCTACACATTTTTTACACCTATTAGACTATTTTGGTGACTGGGAGTTAAACTATATATTAACTGTTAATTCATATATTGTTTATGTAAAAAGCCACAAAGTACCTCCACCACCAAAGGACTACAACCATTTGACATTTCGGGTTGACATTGCATCTCAGTTATGTGAGGGCTTCTTCCAGAAAGCACAGAACGGGGAGAAAAACAAAATTAACTGGGGTAGATATCAACAGAGAAAATATTGACTTCCATAAAGTAGGGAAAATAAATGGAAGGAAAAAAGCTGGCAGACTGTGTTCGCTTCAAAACAACAGGAAAATGAGATCACATATGTGTTCGTTTTGCAAAGTGCCCTTGTGTAAAGGGTGCTTTAAACAATTTTACACTAGAAATATGGCATAACTATATTTTGTTGTTTGATAGTAATACTATCATATATTCCTTTCATTTTATTACAAATAATATGTGAAAGTGAGAAATACATGTTAATTTGCAGTATGTTACATGCCTGTATTCACTTTTTCCTCACCTGTTAATGAGCTTTTTTTTATTAGATGCATTCTGTTATGCCTATGTATTCATTAAATTGCATAAGAGTACATAACCAATGGTATATTGACTAGTAAAAGAGTTTTGTACTTTATTTTCAATGAAAATGTTTGAATGAAATTTAGAGAAAGAATAAAATCTTGTACCGATTATACCTGTATTTTAATTAATTCAAATTACTGTACCTCATCTTGAAAATTGGCAAAATTGTTGGCGGTTGATATCTGGGATAATTTTAGTAACAAATCAAACAGGTAAGATTCATTAAGAATTTCAATTTTAGTGTTTATCCATAATGTTATTGCTTTTACACTTGTTAATTAAATAAAAGTACCTATAAAAGTGAAATTTCATCAGCAAGATCAGCTAAAATTACATTACTATAATCCACTGGTGTATAAGCACCCACTGACAAAATTTTAAATTTGTATGTAAAAAATTTACAAAGTTACAAGCAAATGTTGTGGACACCCCACTTGAACCTGAATAATTCAAAATAACGTGAACAAATAAGCATTACATTTGACAGATTAATCTGAAATGGCTAAAGAAGAAATGGAGAGAAAACTCACTCCATGCAAGGCTTGACTGATCAGAAGTGAGCCTAAGTAAAAGCCAACAATGGCTCAAAAGCTCTGGACTAAAGGCTGAAATAGAAGGACTGATTCTCACTGCACAAGACTAATGCCTGACTACAAACAACTATAAAAGCAAAATAATGAAAACAGGCCCTAACACCAAATGCAGATGTGCAACCAGCACAATGAAACAGTTGATCACATCATCTCTAGCTATCCAGTCCTTGCCAAATCTGAATATATATATACAAACACGACCAAGTAAGTAGTTATATCCACTGGACAGTACAACACTACAACATCAAAAAACTGACAATAAACATGTGCCAAAAACAAGATACATGACAACAACCAGGCCACAATCATCTGGGATATGCCAGTTCAGATTGACAAAGAATTAAGAGCTAATTTCTCAGACATATTAATCAAGCATTAAAAAAAAAAACCTCTGCTTACTGACAAACATTGCAGTCCTTTCTGACCAAAATATTGTCCAAAAAGAAGTGGGAAAATAGTCAAAGTACAAACAGCCTTGAAATTGAAGTAATCAAGATATGGGGCATGAAGATGAAAACAATACCAGTAATAATTGGAGCATTGGGCATGATAAAGAAACATGACCAAAAAACATAGAAACTATACCTGGATCCTCAACACTACACACTATCCAAAAAAAGTCCTGCTAGGAACAGCCTACATCCTACACAAAATATTATCAATTCAATAATACAACCCAAACAAAACAATCTAAAAACATAAGATATACTATATAGCAAATATCCAATAAAATAAACAGCCACCAACAGGAAAAATATCTGATACATTACACACACGCAACACACAATACAAACACTAATACAACAAAAACTGGGATCTAGTTTGTTTCATTCACATCATGAGCCCCCTTTAATTTTGCTCAGATTGCTTTCAATTTTGGTGCATTGATGCAACTATGAAATTTTGATTACGATCAATCAATTACTTTATCCTATAAATTAAAGAACCTGATGTTATTTGGAAGAAGTTGGGAAATTTGGGTAATTTTAGCCAATTAACAGACAGCGTGGCATTAGCAGCTTGTTACCATGACAACCACAAGTTGTGTTGATTCTTCACACCACGAGATTTACTTCATCCTCGCGTTTTGTTTTAATAAAAATTTTTATTTATCAATTAGAATTTTATTATAGATATTTTTCGTCAATTGTCTTAATATTTTACATACTTTTCATATATAGCAAGAGTTGTTTGCGATGTTTATACAGTTTCTTGGCATTATGAAGATGAATGGAATATGTGAACTTAGTACACAATCACACATCTACACTTCAAGCACAGTACTGACAAAGCATCGGTGACTCATCAACTCAGTATTGCTAAGATTCAGGGGCTCATTGACTAAGATAGCTGGATTTATGATTTCACTACGTTAATTCTATTCATAAACATTTAAATTAGGAGTATTTCTTAAACCATTAGCTTCACATTTTAAAAGCTTAACTGAAATTTAGCCCATGTAACAGGAACTAAGAGGGATATCATGGAACAGAGAAACTGTGGGTGATACACATAATTTGATGTTATTTTTGAATTCTGCATACAAAAACATAAGATACAGGTATTCTTTTACGTGGGACAAATTTTTTGGTAACCAGTGTTATTCTTATTGTAGTTTACAAATCTAAGCATGGAAACATTACTCAACTTTGAAGTTTTGGAGATAGATGCCCACACACACACACACACACACACACACACATATATTAATGATGTACACAAATACATGACAAGTATAGATGATACTGAAATACGCATAAAGTAAACACATGCAGGCAAATATATTAATATAACAAATTTTAAAAAATAATAAAAGCATACAATCAGCGAAGAGACAAAAGAAGCAGTAAGATGATACATGTTGATTTTATTAGGTATTTCTGTTTATTTAGAAACCTACAATGAACAGGTCAGATGCTAAACTATAAATTTCACAGGGTACAACCTTAAAGTTGACACCGCTCCACTAAATGCAGAAAATTTCTGTCTTGGCTAAAAATATAGTTTTTCTGATTTTTAAACCTTTCCCCTCCAATTTTTTTCTCCACATCATACCGTCATAGCAATGAGACTGGAAGACTACATTATTACAGCCGATTTTCAGATTTTTACTTCCTTTTCAAAAATGCATATTTTGGAAATGAAAAAAAAACAGATCCAAAAACTGCACTAGACCCCATACAAAAAGAAATTGACACAATACAATATTGGGAAGGGTTTGTACACCTCCAACAACAAAGAAGAACACACAATATTGCACACACCCCAGCAGCACAGAGTAGTAGCAGGTGATGCAGTAGAAAATTGCCTGAAACTACCAAATGTTGAATAATAATAAGCAACAATAATAATCCTTACTATTATAAGCACAAGGCCTGAAATTTCGGGAGAGGAGATTTGTCAATTACATCAACCACAGTATTCAACTGGTGCTTATTTTATTGACTCTGAAAGGAGGAAAAGCAAAGCTAACCTCAGCAGAATTTGAACTCAACATAAAGACAGACAAAATGCCACTAAGATAGATTCTTCATGTCAAACCTATTGACAGGAGACTTACAGATAGATTAAGAATGAGATAATTGAATAATATTCATAATCTCAGTTGGTCATGTTTGAGAATCCAGCAGGAAAATGTAATTATGGTTGCTTCTGGTAGGACCCTATGGAGGAGGTTTCCCCATAACTCTCTTAAGAATAGTGGGTAGAGCAGATGGATAGATGGATTTACTATTTAGTGTAAATCTTTCAGAAGGGGTATAAACAAAACAATTTCCACCTTTGGTACATACAACAAAGGGTTGCCATGAGAGAAGTAATGTCTTTTCCAGCTGTAACCCAGTAACAGGGCAAGTTATTTCTGTGATTGATTTATAGATACAGCAAACTGCAGCCTTGATACCATCTGAGTCAGATGGTATCAAGGGTACTCTGGGTTTCAAAGCATCTTTACTCATAAAACAACCAGTCAAAATAAGTAGCCTGAATAACATGAGACATTAATATTTTAACCATCAGTCAAAGCTGAACAATGTTCCAGAATAGCATGATGACTTCTAAATTGAATAGAAGTCAGTGTGGTAGAAGCCCACCAGGCAATTGAATTTAAGAATTCAGTAGAATAGTTGACAGCTTCCTCAAGATCTGGAACTGAATCTATAAATTTATAAGATTTGTGACACTTCTGAAATGTGCTATTGATAGTGATCTTTTGGTACATGTACAGCCTTTCATGTTAGGACCTGTAATTTTGTTAGTACTGAAAATTTGGAAATAATCATCATCATTTAACAACTGTTTTCCACGCTGGCATGAGTTAGATGGTTTCGCAGGAACTGACAAGCCAAGGACTGTGTTAAGCTCCACTGTCAGCTTTGGCATAGTTTCTATGACCAAATGTCCCTCCAAATGCCAACCACTTCACAGTGTGTACTGGGTACTTTTTCATGGACAAGCACCCATGAGGGTCATCAAGTAACTTGCAAGACAAAGGCCTGTCAACTGAGAGGGCTCTGTGCCATTAGATGAGAGGTTAGAAAGTATAATAGAGGAAAAGAGACAGGTGTCTTGCTTTAGGGGAGATACATGATTGGAAAAGAAAGGAGAGAAAAATGGAGTTAGAGAGAGAGAGAGAGAGAGAGAGAGAAATGGTGGAAATGATCTTGCAATTAGTTCTTAAACCAACGAAACTGATGTACTAATTAAAGAAGTATCTAAAAGATATTTTAAAAGTTATTATTATCATGAGGTACCCTGCCTTCTCCAACTTTCAAAATATTCAGAACCAATTTTACAGACAAATTACCTCCCAGTAGAATAGCTCTCATATTCTCAAGCTCATTGTTGTTACATTTGTTTTTACAAATAAAATAAATTCAAGCAAGCTATTAACTCATCTGCTTTGGTGCTCTTTGGAATTGTGAGCAAAGTCTGCCAAAAGTCCCTGATAGTACAGTAGTAAATCCATCTATTAGTACCACAAACTTCTTAAATCACACAAGCTTCAATTCAGAGCTTCCAGAACACAAAATCTAAACAAGGAAATGACACCTCTTTCGTATTTGTCCTATCCTAGATGTGTTACTAACAGCAAAATTAGTGTATTATTGTTAGCTAAACACAAGAGCAATTTGGAACTAAATAGGGATCTTCTTTATGAAAAAAAATAGTAGCAATATCTAAAGATATTGTGCATGTGTGTGTTCTAGTATATATATCATCATCATCGTTTAATGTCTACTTTCCATGCTGGCATGAGTTGGACAGTTTGAGGGCTGGCAAGCCAGAAGGCTGCACCAGACCCCAATCCAAGCTGGCAATGTTTCTACAGCTGGATGCCCTTCCTAACTCCAACCACTCCAAGAGTGTAGTGGGTGCTTTTTATGTGCCACCAGCATGAAGGCCAGGCACTGGCCACACCTGAATGGTTCTTTTTATGTGCCACCAGCATGGGAACCAGTCAGGTGGCACTGGCATCAACCACGCTCAAATGGTGTTTTTTACATGCCACCAGCATGGGTGCTAATCAGGCAGTATTGTCATTAGCCACATGACTTCACTTGCCTCAACAGGTCTTCACAAGCACAGTTTATTGCCCAATAATTTAAGGGTACTCTTAAATGAGCTGGTTATGATGCACTGGCATAGGCCACAGTTATGGTCTCACTTGGCTTGCTGGGTCTTCTCAAACACAGCATATCTCCAAAGGTCTCAATCATTTGTCATCACCTTGGTGAGGCCCAACGTTCGAAGGTCGTGCTTCAACACCTCATCCCAGGTCTTCCTGGGTCTACCTCTTCCACAAGTTCCCTCTACTGCTAGGGTGTGACACTTTTTCACACAGCTGTTCTCATCTATATGCAATACATGACCATACCAGCACAGTCGTCTCTCTTGCACATTACACCTGATGCATCTTATGTCCAACTTTTCTCTCGTGGCTCTTACACTCTGTCGTGTATGCATACTAATGTTACACATCCAGCAGAGCATACTGGCTTCATTCCTTGCGAGCTTACACATGTCCTCAGCAGTCACAGCCCATGTTTCACTGCCATGTAGCATGGCTGTTCATACACATGCATCATACAGTCTACCTTTTACTCTGAGCGAGAGGCCCTTTGTCACCAGCAGAGGTAGGAGCTCTCTGAACTTTGCCCAGGCTATTCTTATTCTAGCAGCTATGTTCTCAGAGCAACCACCCCCCACTACTGACTTGGTCACCTAAGTAATGGAAGCTACCAACTAATTGTTTTTTTACCCCCCTGGAATGTGATGGAAACTGTTTATTGCCTCTGAGCATGTCACAAATAAAAACTATCTTCCCAGTTAGTCTTCCTTTGATATTGCTGCACCTCTTATGTATCCATAGCTTACACCAGGTACATCTTATGGAGTTTCCACCTTTGCCTTTTCTACAGATCGAACATATATATAAATGAAATAACCCACCACTAACAACAACAAAATTCATTTTTTCACTAGTGTGTGTAGAATGGTTTACTAAGTGATATATTATATATCCTTTAAAATCTAAGCAATGAAACAGTACCAAATTCAAGATGTCATCCAAGATGGCCATCTGGCTATGTTGCTCAATTCATAATTCAAAATACATTTCCTCATTTGAACAATTTCTTAATGCAACACGTCATTTCTTACATAAGATAAGTCAGAAATTATGATGTCAGAAATTATCAACAACTACTCTAAGTATAAATATGAATGCAGACATGCACACAACACAAGCACACAAACCACAACTGCCACTCCCACCTTCACCACCACCACCAACAACAACAAACTATTTGATGAGTCATTTCATATTTTAACAGAACCATCTGAGTTGGTAAAATTTCACTGTAGTTATGTAGATTATTTACTTTTTGCATATATAAGTTGCTAGATATGTTTTGGCTTTTCTTTCTGTTCCCAGAAGAATAATAAAAAAATAAACCAAGAATTAATGAAATAGATGAACTCCAGTGCCTGTTTAGCAGTAAATCTAAATTGTAAAATGAAGCTGGCACAAAGCTTACACTAAAAGCATGTGAAAACATCCAAAAGCTAGTGAAGCAAGAGGTAGAGTAACAACAACAGTACCTAGTTTAAAAGTATGTGCAGTGTGTTGAAAAGGAATTATAAATCATCTGACATAGTAGCTCATAGGCGAAGAAGAGATAATGAATCTTCAGAAGCTCAGAAATATGAAATAAGACAAGGTGACAAACCATTTTGACTACATGAAGAATTGTTTCTATTGTGGAACATTTATAATGGAAAGAAAAAAAAAAAAGAAAATAAAATAAAATTTTCACTTATGCCAAGAATATATGACTTCAAAACTGTGGCCTTAGGTGCATGTGTAGATAAGATGTGATAACTGGAGTTTTACAATAGAATCACAGATGGAATTTGTCTTTGACCTACCTGCAGTAGATTCTGTTAATCATCAGGCCAATAATGTAAACCCCAGAACTGGCAAGCAAACATCCAAGAAACATATACCTGATGATGCAACTGCCAAATGCTTTAAAATTTGTTGACCAACTTTATAGTCAGTTGACCACAAGATGAAGTACAAACAGTGGCATCCTTGTCATGGAATATCTGCCACTAAATAATGAGCAGGCGATATTCAGTGATTTCATTAGGAAAATAAAACATTAGCTGGCTGATTCAAGTGCTACAGCATTTCATTTAATTCATATGAAAGAACAAGTAACAAACTGTGAGGGTTTTTTTTTTAATGTGCAGCTGGTTCTGAAATGAAAGAACTACTGCAAATAATACAATAACCAACATGCTCAGTGGCAAAGCAATCTCAAAAACTACCCATAGTCACATTTTAATAAGTAAAACATTAAACAAACTGCTGACATCACAAGCCTATGGTACACCATTGCCAAATACAAACCAGGTGAATAACATGAAAAAGCACACAGTTGCAAACTACAAGCTGTCTTAAAAGAAAAAGATGCTAAAAAATTCAGAGTTTCTTAATGCAAAGGAATTACATGATGGTTACTCAGTGATACCATCTAAGTGGATGGCTTGCAATGCTATGAAATTATACAGGTCATGTCCCAAGAGCTCAGATGGAATAAAATGATGTGAACAGATACATAGCCAATTTATAGCTTTGGTAGCAAAATATGGTGCACAAATTGCTAATCTTTATCAAAACAGAGAGAACTGGCAACTGGAACTTATATTTAAAAATTAGTTACAAAATGCATGCAAATATTACTGAAGCAAGACTTAACAAATAAATTTTTTTTTCTTTGTATCGTTCACTTATTGAGTTGAAATTTGAACTTCATAGAGAAAGAATGATCATTGAAAAGAAAGGGTGATCATAGTTTAAATGCTTTCATTCTTATTGATAAATGTTTGATAAATTCTGACTCCTTGTTAACCTGATGCTAAAACTTTGTATATCTTTAGCTGATATGCAAAAAAAAAAAAAAAAAAAAAAAAGATGAATTGGACTGCTTTGGTTTGGTTTGGTTTTCAAATTTTTCTCTTGGGACAGCAGAGATCACATTGTTTTAGTGCCTTTTCTAATATAGTTGCATACTAATACAAAATCTCACTCACTGTTAAGAACTTCTAACCTTCACAGTAAACAACACTAGCAAATGACATCTCAATTCTTAGTGTCTCATAAGATGAACTAGGTTTCTAAGCATCTCATTGTCCATGCCAATATTCTATATTGTCTGAAAATCTCATTAGGATTGTTGCAAAACAAAATAAATAAATAAACAACGTTAAAGTATGTTATTTTGGTTACTAAGGGGTTAATTTTGTTTTAATTTTGTTTCTATAATATTTTGATGTTGTTTTAAGGATAGTGATTGTGACAATATTCTTTTGATGTTGTTTTAAAAGGCCAAAATGCTGCCACATGATTAGTTGAAGGAAAAGGTGAAGAGCAAGTGGGAAAGAGGGAGAGAGGAAGAAAGAAAAAGAAGGTGAATGAAAAAGAGGGAGAAAGAGATGAGGGAATAAATAATTGGTTAAAAAGTTAGTTGAGGGGGGTGATATAGAAAGAGAGATTTGAAATACAATGTTTAGCAGAGCGATGAAGTCCTAGTGGTGTGGTTAAAGAAAGGCAAATAGAGAGAAGTGGGGAAGTAGAAACATTTTTTTGCTAACAAATGCATTAAGCTGTCATGTGGTTAGTGGAAGTGAGAGATGAAGAGAAAATGAGAAATGATGACGTGAAGATGGGAATTACATGGTTAAAAAGTTTGTGTGTGAGAGAGAGAGAGAGGGAGAGGGAGAGAGAGAGAGAGAGAGAGAGAGAGAGAGAGAGAGAGAGAGATAATGTTTAGTTGAGGGAAAGTTTTAACACAAATTATTCTGACTGACAACAAAATAACATTTTAATATTTGATTTTTTTATATCTTCTACTTGTTGATCTATTTATCCAATCTATCTTCATTTACAGATACATAAATGGCTAGATGGTAGAATGAAGACTTACATTAGACATAATAATAGTAATCTTACAATAATAAACTTTTCAATGAAAAACTGCAAAATAGCTGTAGATGTTATGTTTTTAAAATTTATCATTCAAACTTTGTATTAACAGCAAGAAAAGTTGATACAAACAACTGAGCTTTATAACTGAAAACTATAATGGTGGTGGTTCTAGCAGTGGAACAAAATTTTTTATATCAACTGTCACTTAACACATGTGCATAAATACAATAATTTATTGTTTACTTGCTTGAAAATATTTGTTTATAAAATATGGATAACAGATAATGTAAGCTAACAAGAGAAAAAATGAGATGGTACAGGCAACAACATAAAGAGAAGCAGAGGATCCAATCACTAGAACAAGCATAGGAGCATCAGCATGTAGAAGAGAAAATCTGAATCAAAGAGTATAGACTGAGTATTTACGATGGATAAGGAAATATATCCAAGCTAGAATAGAAAATGAAAATGAGACAGAATGTCAAAAAAAAAAACTAATCATATGGCGGAAAATTATAACATTGTTGACATGAATATTCTCTGTAATCAATGTGAAGCTCTTAGATTTATAAATAAACCCCTGAAGTGCTGTGAGAATGAGAAAGTCATGTTCCTTCAATTACAGCTTTATTCAGAAGAACTGAAAGGTGCTTTTAAATGAAAATAATGTAGAATACACGTATAAAGAAACATTAATTTTTATGGCTCTGTAAACTTACATGGAATTTCCACAGGTACTGCTAGTATTAGGTTATACTCCAATATCTGTACTCACAAGAAGGTGTTAGTATTTATATATACACTTATAGGATGCAGGTATACAAGCTATTATGAGTAATGAATGAAAATAGAGTAACTAAATAACAATGAAAAACAAAATAGAGTAATTTAATGACTGGATTCTTTACATACACTTCAGTAACATCATAAATATCACTATTACACAATGCATTGTTTTAAGTCATCTGATACCACATTTTCAGAAAGAAAAAAAAAACACTTTAATGAAAATAATTTACTACACTAGGCAATTATAGTACTAAGAAAGTAACAATGGGACAAACTAAAAAAAAAAAAAGAAGAAAAACCTGAAAGCTGTATATTTAAGTTAGATTAGAAAAGGATAAGGAATCTCAAAGAATATGTTTGAGAATCATGCAGATTTGTTTGTTATGATCTGACAGTTGAAGATAAATTTATAGTAGCATGAAAACTGCTAAAATCTAATTGAGGAGTTTATACACCAGTCACGATGAAGAGATAAAGTGAATTTCAAATGGAAGATAATTACTTTCAAAGATAGCATTAGTTACAAGAGATATAGAGTCTAGAAATTACATATAACGTGTGTGTGTACATGTGTGTACAGGGTACTGTAACTAAACTGTTGTCAAAATTACGCAAAAATGAAAATAACATGAACATCTCATTTTAAGAGATATATTTACCAAAATTACATAAAAATATCTTGAAATACTAAAGAGTAAATTTATTCAATAAAATTGCCATTGGCTTCAACCACGGCCTCCAGATGACTTTGGATCTCCTGCCGATATAATAATCAAGAGAACTGCAGTCTGGAGAGTCAGGTGGCCAGATGTTAGGAGTGATGTTGTTGCAGAAATTGTCTCACAGCTATTACTGGGTTCTCCTGCTTGTATGGCATGGTGCAGAGTCCTGTTGCCAGACATAGGGTCTTCCAGCAGCCAACCTCTTGACTCAGAGTAGCACTACCTCCTCCAAGCACTTGATGTAGGCTTCTGTGTTGAGTTTGAAACCGTGTGGTAAGATGAATGGAGGGATAATGATGCTATCACTAGTGATCACTAAAAACACCATGACGTTGACTGGATGTTTGATTTTTATCACTCTCAGTACAAGTTTTGGAGACTCAGATTGGCACCCAATACTCTGAAAAATTTCATACTGGAGGTTCCAGCATGAATGTCAAGCAGTACATCATGTTGTTTCCAAATTTCTGGTAGAGTGAATTGCATCATGGTGCTGTTTTTCTCACAGATGGTGCCCAACTGACCCTACTATACTGTGTAGTCAACAAAATCAAAAACAAACAATGCACATGTGTGAAATTAAAAATATAAAATGGTGGCAATTTACCCATCACACCCTGTATATATGGCTGTGTGGTAAGAAGCTTGCTTCCTAGCCACATGGTTCCAGGTTCAGTCCCACTGTGTGGCATCTCAGGCAAGTGCTTTCTACTGTGAACAGATTTGGTAGATGGAAACTGAAAGAAGCCTGCCATATATATACATGTATATCTATAAGTATGCATCTTTGTGTATGAGTTTGTCCTGGTTTCTTTACATCCCCATAACTTAGTGGTTCTGTAAAAGAGACTGATAGAACAATTACCAGGCCTATAGAAAATATAGTTACTAAGGGTTGATTTATTCAGCTAAACCCTTCAAACTCAAAACTAATAGTTCTTCCATGAAAACTATAGATAAAATTCCAGAAAATCTTGAAGAACAAAGATGACTATAGGGGAAAACAGTAACTAGAGAAAATGAAGGTAGAAATAGAATTACTAAAATTTAAAGTGACAAACAGTGAACAAAAATTTAAGACCACTGCATACTGAATTTAAATGGCAAATGAACAATTAGAAAATGTTTTAAAATTGAAAATAAAAATGTAAAAATGAAGAACTGAATTTCTTTCAATGCTGGGTTTAGAATTATGGTTTCACAATTATGAAGATGAATTTTAAAAGGAACACAGTTCTAATAACTCATTTTTGAAGAAAGTAATAGTGAAAAACCTGTGAGAAACAACCAATAAGTTTAAATTATAAATGTTCAGAATAATGTAAGCAAAGAACAAATTCATACTTCAAAGTAAATAATTTTCAAACCAAAAAGAACAACTCACAAATTGGAAACACATTAACAAGAAACTACAGAAATAGGGTAACAAATACTGACAATTTAAAGTAATGAATTTAGAGTAATAATTTCTTAGACCCTGTTCAGAAGAATAGGGATATACAACAGTTAAACCAATTATAATAAATTTGTCAAAAAAGACCATACAACAAATATGTTAGCAAAAAGGACTAAAATTTACCCCCAACTCCTAGGAGATCAAATTACAATAAAAGTAAAGATGACATTTCAGAATTTTGTAGAAAACGGAATCCTTATTTAGGAACAAGATCAATTATTCTGCAACAAGAGGCAAAAATAAAGCACTATGATTTTAGAGCCCACAAAACAGTTAAGTTGAACTTCAGCAATATTTAATTGAATTAAAAATGTTAATGAATTGATAATTAATGGATAAATATGGATAAAGGGAATGCTGATGGACACAGTATTATAAAAATCTTATATGATCTGTGGTAGAAGGTAACATATACTATAAGTATAAATTTTAGCCAAAACAAAGTAATGAAGAATCTTTCAACTTTGTTACACTTATACCAAAAAGAATATAATTACATAACTAGATATAAATATAAATCTAGTCTTTTCTATGGCTTACTAAAAGTTCATAATAGCAAAATAAGAGAAGCATGCAAACAATCCACAAGCTTATACATTACTGTTCTATCACCACATAATTTGAACATACCATTTGACTAATTCTTTTACAGATCTTACCAAAACCATTTCTAAAACACAGTAAAAGCTTTATCTGAAGTTATATGGATATGTTGAACCATTTTCTTAAAATGATCATTGAAAAACACTTACTGAATTATGGAGATGAATTACTAGAATAAAGAAAATGAATTAATAATTAAAGAATTTAATTTTATTTATTTATTCCATTTATTATTTATTCTGAAAATAATCAGAATAGTAATGTGCTTGATTGTAGCCCAGTTTAATTATAGGGATAATGAGAGATTACATTGTATTGAGAAATCCTGAGAATATACAGAAAATCTTTCTTTCAGTATATAAAACTGGAAAAAAGTTTCTAAATGGTTGCTTCATTTTTTTGGAATGAAAGCATGGAGAACATTATAGGATTTGAGAAGAGTGGGGGTGAGATAGATATATACAGCTGTTATGTTCAGAGAGATCAACTCAAAACAATGATGTGATAACATTATTTAATGCTTGATAATGTGGGTGAAAAGAAGATAATAACGATGATGGACTCTCGCATTGAAGACGATGTATGAGAGCTCAGCTTTGGCCAAACAACTTGCACAAATGATTTATTTATAATGATCGAATGTATATGTTGTACATTAGCTCACTCCCTCCATCAAATCAACATTGTTTGAACAGGTGTACTGTTTCACGCATCAGGTGTCAAAGTGATCACAGAGCAATGTGAGATGAAGTGTTTTGCTCAAAAACACAAGAAAACACTTGGTCTAGGAATTGAAATTATGATCTTGCAATCAGGAGTGCAACACTTTTCTACTACAGGCACAAGATACTCATTTCATTGACCACAAAAGGATGAAATGCGAAGTTGACCTCGCTGGAATTTGAACTCAGAACATAAGGACAGACGAAATGCTGCTAAGTATTTTGTTTGGCATCCTAACAATTCTGCAAGCTCACCGCATGATTAATTATAATAATGATAATGATGATGATGATGATAATAATAACAACAATAATAATAACAAGAATGATAATAATAATAATAATAATAATAATAATAATAATAATAATAATAATAATAATAATAATGTTATTAATAAAACTAACAATCCTAGTAATAGCAATAGTATTATAAATAAAATGAAGATAACATTAGAAACAAAGCATATATATAAATATATGCTACATGGCAGTGAAACATGGGCCGAGACTGCTGAGGACATGCTTAAGCTCGCAAGAAACGAAGCCAGTATGCTCCGATGGATGTGTAATGTTAGTGTGCATACTCGACAGAGTGTAAGTACCTTGAAGCATCAGTTGTGGTATGCAAGAGAGACAATTGCGCTGGTATGGACATGTGACAAGAATGGATGAGGATAGCTGTGTGAAAAAGTGTCAAACCCTAGCAGTTGAGGGAACCTGTGAAAGAGGTAGACCCAGGAAGACCTGGGATGAGGTGGTGAAGCATGACCTCCAAACTTTAGACCTCACCGACTAGTGACCGGGACCTTTGGAAACATGCAGTACGTGAGATGACCCGGCAAGCCAAGGAAGAGGATAATCTGTGGCCTCTGCCAGAAGTGTGCCAGCTCACTAATTCGTATCTTTACTTCATTGGACACTAAAAATACTGCTTGCAAAGACCTGTTGAAACAAGTGAATTTGAAATCTGAAATCGAAATTGAACCGAATCCGACGACTGGCACCCATGCCAACCTCTCCTTCTTTGGACATTAAACTCTGCTTACGAAGACCTGTTGGGGCAAGTGAAATCGAAATCGTAATTGAACCATACTCGATAACTGGCACCTGCGCCAGTGGAGCACTAACAGCACTGTCCAAGCATGTTCATTGCCAGAGCAGCTGTCTGGCTTCCATGCTAGTGGCCCATAAATAGCACCATTTGAGCGTAATCATTACCAGTGTCGCCTTCTAGCACTTGTGCTGGGGGCAGGTTAGAAAATCATTCGAGTGAGGTCGTTGCCAGTGCCGCTGAACTGGCTCCCGTGCAGGTGGCACGTAAAAAACACCATTTTGAGCATGGCTGTTGCCAGTACCATGTGACTGGCTCTCGTGGCACGTAAAAGCACCCACTACACTCTCAGAGTGGTTGACGTTAGGAAGGGCATCCAGCTGTAGAGTCTCTGCCAGATCAGATTGGAGCCTGGTGCAGCCTTCTGGCTTGCCAGTCTTTAATCAAATCATCTAACCCATGCTAGCATGGAAAGTGGACGTTAAACGATGATGATGATGATGATATATACTGAAGGAAAGAAAATGGATAAATATGGATGTATGAACAATTTATTTGTATGATCACACAAAAAAATTCTTCATACATCCATATTTCTCCATTTTCTTTCTTTCAATATTTATATTATGTAGTACTACAATAATCCCTAAAATACTGTCAAGACTTTCTCCGTATATATGATAATGATTAACCAGTGGAATTTTTGGATTACATAATCCCTAATGAGGATTTAACATCTTTGAATTGACTGACTATATATATATATATATTTAGGTGCAGGCGTGGCTGTGTGGGGAAGTAGCTTCAGTCCCATTGCATGGCACCTTGGGCAAGGGTCTTCTACTATAACCTTGGGCTGACCAAAGCCTTGTAAGTAGATTTGGTAGACAGAAACTGAAAGAAGCCCGTCATATATGTGTGTGTGTGTGTGTGTGTGTGTGCACGCGCATGTCTGTGTTTGTACCCCCAACATCACTTGAAAGCTGATGTTGGTATGTCTACATCCCTGTTACTTAGCGGTTCAGCAAAAGTGACCAATAGAATAAGTGTTAGGCATACGAAGAATAAGACCTGGGGTCGATTTGTTCGACTAAAGGCAGTGCTCCAGTATGGCCACAGTCAAATGACTGAAACAAATAAAAGAATAATATATATATATATATATATATATATATATATATATATATATATATATATATATATATATATATATATGTATGTATATATATATATGTATGTATATATATATATATATATATATATATATATATATATATGTATATATATATATATATATATATATAGAATAAAATATTTTGAATGACACAACAATGCAATATAATACGGGAGGTGGGTAGGAGTGAAGAGAGGAAGTAAGTGCCAGAGCAAGAGAGGTGGGTGGGAGGAAGTAGGTGTGAGAGGAAGAGAGGAGAGAGGAGGAGGGTTAGATGAAGAGGGGAGGAGAGTTGAGCCCAGAGAAGAGTAATCCGGATGGCCCCTGTGCAAGGACAATCTGAACGCAGACAGGTGTTGTAAAGAGTGACTGGTAGAGCGGAAATGGCATGAGACTGGAGTGTCATTGTTGAGTCTGATGTCTCGGAGGTGTTCTGCAAACCAGTCAGCCAAGTGGCATCCCGTTTGACCGATGTATAGAGAAGGACAGAGAGAGCAGGAGATGCAGTAGATAACATTACTAGAAGTGCAGGTGAAAGAGTCGGTGATATGATAGGGTCGATGATGGGTGCCTGTTAGGAGGGTTGTGTTGGAGAGGTAAGGGCAAGTGTGACAGCGTGGGCAGGAACAGGGGAACGAGCTGGGTTGGGAGGCTGGGTTAGGGAAGAAGCTGTGGACCAAGAGGTCTTGTAGGTTGTGGGCATGTTTGAAAGAGGGAAGGGGTCAGTTAGGGAAGATGTGCAAAATGAAGGGGCTGGACTGGAGTCACTGGAAGGCTCGGAGAATGGTGCGTTGGAGAGGTAGAGTGGTGGGGTGGTAGGTGAGGGGAAACGGGAGACAGGTGACGGGTGAGAGTAGATGCATGATCCATGGAACATTCTCTGGCAAGGGCAGTGTGGATAGTGGTGAGGGGATATCCATGTAGGATGAAGTGGCGAGCCATCAGTTGAGACTGAGTCTCAAAGTCATGGTTGTCGCTGCAGAGCCTGCATAGACAGAGGAATTGGGAATAGGGGATGGAGAGCTTGATGTGTTTAGGGTGGGAGGAGGAGGATAAGTTGAGGAATGAGTGTGAGTCTGTGTGTTTGTAGAGGATGGAGGTGGTGAGAGTGGAGTGATGAATGCTGACTGAAATGTCAAGAAAGATGACTGAGGTGTTGGAAATAGTGCAAGAGAAGTGGAGGGCAGGATGGAAAGATTTGACAAAAGAGAGGAAAGAGTTTAGATGTTCGTGGGAGAGTGAGGTTGCACCGATACAGTGGTCAATATAACGAACCGTATAGTTCAGGAGTGGGACCAGTGAAACTTGAGAATATTTGGGCCTCAACGTAGCCAACGAACAGGTTCACATAGTTGTGGCCCATTCTCATTCCCATGGCCACTCCCGAGATCTGCTAGTAAAAATCACCTGCAAACGAGAAGCAGTTAAGTTCAGTTAGAGGGTGCAGTGAACAAATTGTCATCTAAATTATGCAAAAATGAAAACAACACTGACATCTCATTTTAATAGATATATTTACCAAAATTACATACAAATATCTTGAAATACTAAAGAGTAAATTTATTCAATAAAATCGTCATTGGCTTCAACCACAGATTCTAAGTGTCTTCAGAATCTCCTGTAACTCTTCTGGATGGTCTCCTTGTTTAAGTTGGTGAATGCTGTCATAATCTTTGCCTTCAGTTCATCTGTGGTGTTACAAAGAGTTTTGTTGGTCTCTCGCTCAACTGTGCCCCGCACATAATAATCTAGGGAGTTGCAGTCTGGGGAGTTAGGTAACATGATGTTACAGATGATGTGGTTGTAGAAATTGTCTGACAGCCATGACTGGGTTCTTCTGCTTGTGTGACATGGTGCGGAGTCCTGTTCCTAGACATAGGATCTCCCAGCAGCCACTCTCTTGACCCAAGGCAGTACTACCTCCTCCAAGCACTTGATGTAGGCCTCTGTGTTGAGAAAAAGGCCATGTGGGAAGATGATTGGAGGTATAACATTGCCATCTCTAGTGATCATTCCAAACACCATGATGCTGACTGGATGTTTAATTTTTATCACTCTCAGTACATGTTTTGTATCTAACTCATATTTCATCATTAATTTAGAAGCCTTATTAATCGAATATAAAGTATTATCTGGAACTATTTTATATTTTTTATTAATTTCTTTCTCTAATAAATAATCATATAGTTTTACATCTAGTTTATATAGGTTCCTAGTTTTATCTGATTGTACTATAATTCCATCCATATTTC
Organism: Octopus bimaculoides; assembly: GCF_046866305.1. NCBI lineage: Eukaryota > Metazoa > Mollusca > Cephalopoda > Octopoda > Octopodidae > Octopus > Octopus bimaculoides. The sequence goes on along the minus strand of NC_142944.1, from coordinate 26,650,334 downwards.
TAAATTGTTTAATTTTAATAGCTAAATTTCTTAAATAATCATTATGTATATTTGGGTATTTTAGAAATTTAATATTTTTCACTACTTTCCAAATACTATCCTCTAAAATCTGTAAATCCCTATTATATGGTGGCTCTTTTCTAGATTTAAATTTAGAATTAATATAATCTAAATTATCTACATCATTAATATTAGTAATATTATGATTATTATTAAAATAGGTTTTCCATTTAATTCTAGTAATAAAGTCCTTAATATTATTAATAAGTTTCAAAATATATTCCTTTCTAGATGGGATAGGGATATCCTTCAAAGATGAATTCCCAAACAGTGGCACTATCCTACCTGTAAATTCCATAATCAACGAAAATTGGAAGTTAAATACAAACAATAAACATTAATTATAAATTGGAAATAATAATAATAATAATAATAATAGAATTAGGGATAAAATCCAAAATTACAGGTAAAAACTCAATTAAAATCAATTTATTAAAAATTAAAATTAAATTAAGTTTCACAGTATATAATATATATATAAATATATAGTATTAGGGAAAAGAACCAAGGTTTATGAACTCATCGATGAAAATCCACTGTCACATATAGAAAAAATTTATAATTAAAAGTACAATAAATAAGTATAATATAATACAAAGTAAATATCATAAGATCAAGATAATAAAATGACTACACATGTTTCAAATAGAAAGAAATTAAAATCGATTAAAATCGATTAAATCTATCGAAAATCAATTCTATTAAAAAATATAGCTAATCTTCAGGTCAAAATACAACAATAATAATAATAAATGAATGTATATATCAACCAACAATAAATAACAAATGAATGTATATAAAATACTTATTATATAAAGATAGAAAAATATTATTAAAATATCAAAATAATAACCATTTCATAATCAATCCTACATCCATTATAAAATAATCTAAGTATATTATATATAAAAACCAACTAAACAAATTTTTTGTATGAGTATACGTATATATGTGAGTGTGTGTTATAGTCTATATGTTATTTGTATGTATATATATATATATGAGTATGTATATATGTATATTTATGTATTTTTTATGTATATGTATATACGTGTGCTTATGCGTATATGTTGTGTGTATGTATATATATATACTTGTGCGTATATGTATGTGTATATGTATGTGTATATGTATGTATATCTATGTATATCTGTATGTGTATGTGTATATATATATATATATATATATATATATATATATATAGGCATGTGTGAGGTCGTGTGTTGATGTGTATTTGTGTATAATATTCCTTCTTTACTAATTGTAGTAGTTATAATTTATATTTATAGGTCGATTAATATTTTAGGGAGTTTAAGTATTTATATTGTAATGACATTACGATTTTTACAAGATTAATTTAATAATAGTATTTTAGATTATTCCTTACTTATTATTTAATTTATGTTTCTTAGTCTTATTAATTAAATTTATTATTTATTAGAATTTAAAATTCATTAATATGTTTTATTAGATAGCTGGGTTTTTTTTTATTTTGTAAGTTATATAAAGTTTAAATCTTTCATTCATTATTTTAAGAATTATTCTTTCATTCGTGTTTTCTTATTATATTCTCTATTTTCACGCGACCTCTTTCTAATAAACACTATACATCTTAGTAACGTCTAAGTTTCAGTTTGAATTACGACGGCATTTGAATAAGTATAACATTTAATTTGTTAAATAACTTTATACCATAGTTTGAAAATAATATTTATTCTTGTATTTTTATATTATTCAATTGATTTTTAAAGATTATTTTTAATTGATACCTTTTTTAACACTAAATTATTTAGAAGTGAGAATATCATTTTAACCTAAATATGACTTCGATTTGATTAGATTTTAAATATTTTCGATTAATATTGTTCAATATTTCATTCTAAATCATGATATAAATAACTAGCCTTTTTCTTTGTTTATATTATCGTTAATGGTTTTTTTACTATGACTTAAGCTATATTAAGCTTAATCTTTCATTCATAATAATTTTTCCATTCATATTTTTATTTCTAATTAACCTCGAGTTTTGACTTTTACGTCTAAGTTTCAGTTTGAAATATAATAACATTTTGATTTGTATATTTTTTACTTTGTTTACGATGTTATATTATTATTTGGAATAAATAAATATTCTTGTATTTTTTTATTATTCAATTGATTTTTAATGATAATTTTAATCGATACCTCATTTAACACTAAATTATTTTGAAATTAGAGTACCATTTTAGCCTAATATAAGACTTTGATTCAATTACGGTTGAAATATTTTCGATTAATACTGTTTTATGCGATAAATACTTAGTCTTTTTATGTTAATTTCCTATACTATACGGAATATTTTCACTAGATGTTTTATAAATAAATGTTTTTAAACATAAATAGCCTAGCTTAAACTATTGCATCATTTAAATATGTGTTAATAATATCTTTATTATTTTAACCTTTAAACTTCGTTCAAATTGTATTTTAAACGAAAAAATTTGTTTAGTTGGTTTTTATATATAATATACTTAGATTATTTTATAATGGATGTAGGATTGATTATGAAATGGTTATTATTTTGATATTTTAATAATATTTTTCTATCTTTATATAATAAGTATTTTATATACATCCATTTGTTATTTATTGTTGGTTGATATATACATTCATTTATTATTATTGTTGTATTTTGACCTGAAGATTAGCTATATTTTTTAATAGAATTGATTTTCGATAGATTTAATTGATTTTAATCGATTTAAATTTCTTTCTATTTGAAAATTAGTTATGAAACATGTGTAGTCATTTTAATATCTTGATCTTATGATATTTACTTTGTATTATATTATACTTATTTATTGTACTTTTAATTATAAATTTTTTCTATATGTGACAGTGGATTTTCATCGATGAGTTCATAAACCTTGGTTCTTTTCCCTAATACTATATATTTATATATATATTATATACTGTGAAACTTAATTTAATTTTAATTTTTAATAAATTGATTTTAATTGAGATTTTACCTGTAATTTTATATTTTATCCCTAATATTATTATTATTATTATTATATATATATATATATATATATATATATATATATATATATATATATATATGTGTGTGTGTGTGTGTGTGTGTATGTATGTATGTATGTATATATATAGACACAGAGAGAGAAAAAGAGAGAAAGAGAGCCAAATAAACAAGTTCAATTTTGAATGTTGGTGGGGTGGAGCTTTCAAATGAAAGAATGCACACGATGTAATGCGATGAATATTTCAGAAATAGATGATATGTGATGATGAGTCTGGCTGATAAGCTTTAAGTATGTTTTTCATACAGAAAGCGAATATCTGCAATCCTTACTTCTGTAGTTCATACAAGGTAAGCCTATTTCTGTTATATTCACTGCATTTGCTGTGTGTATTTTAATAAGGTGTAATTCATGGTTTTAGAGCGATAGCCTTGTTTATAGCAAGTGGTATTCTAATACCCTACTGAATTTTTATATATATATATATATATATATATATATATATATATATATTTATATATATCCTCCTCATCATCATCATCATTGTTTAACGTCCGCTTTCCATGCTAGCATGGGTTGGACGATTTGACTGAGGATTGGTGAACCGGGTGGCTACACCAGGCTCCAATCTGATTTGGATGCCCTTCTTAACGCCAACCACTCTGAGAGTGTAGTGGGTGCTTTTACGTGCCACCGGCACGAAAGCCAGTCAGGAGGTACTGGCAACGGCCACGCTCGAAATGGTGTAGTTTACGTACCACCTGCACAGGAGCCAGTCCAGCGGTACTGGCAACGAACTCACTCGTGCATTAAATGTTTTTGATTTTGTCAACTACACGTTATAGTAGGGTCAGTTGGGCACCATCTGTGAGAAAAACAGCACCATGATGCAATTCACTCTGCCAGAAATTTGGAAATGACATGCTGTACTGCTTGGCATTCACACTGAAAGCTCCAATACAAAGATTTCTGAGTGTTTGGGTGTCAATCTGAGGACAGTGCAGAGGATTCAGAATGAGTTGGATGAGTCTAATGATGACTACGAAGGTATGGCAGTTAGGAAAACTTATTCTGATCATTCTGATAAGAAAAGAACTCTTGAATTTGTTAGTGAGGCCATGAATGACAACGATCCCTCCAATTCAATCAGGTCCAGTGCGAGGGACATGGGAGTGTCTGCGTTTCTTATCAGGCAGGTAGTGCACAAAGACATTCGGTATTCCTCGTACAAGATGAGAAAGGGCCAATTTCTATCCCAAGCATACCCTCCAACTGAACATGTTTTGGTTTTTCTCAGACGAGAAAAGTTTCTGCCAGGATCAGAAGGTGAACATACAGAACAACCCAAAACTTGTACTGAGAGTGATAAAAATCAAACAACCAGTCAACATCATGGTGTTTGGAGTGATCACTAGTGATGGCGATGTTATGCCTCCATTCATCTTCTTACTTGGCCTCAAACTCAACACAGAAGCTTACATCAAGTGCCTGGAGGAGGTAAAGCTACCCTGGGTTAAGAGGGTGGCTGCTGGAAAAACCTGTCTGGCAACAGGACTCTGCACCATGCCACACAAGCAAGAGAACCTAGTTATGGCCGTCAGACAATTTCTATGACCACATCATCCCTAACATCTGGCCACCTAACTCTCCAGACTGCAACTCCCTTGATTATTATGTGCAGGATTGCTAAAATGAGATGTCAGTGTTATTTTCATTTTTGCATAATTTAGATGACAATTTATTCACCACACTCTGTATATAATACTAAGAAAATGGAGAATGCATACACAGACAGACAGACAGAAAGATATACATACAAACATACACATACATACAAACATACACATACATACAAACATACACATACATACATAAAAACTTTAAATCTTATACAGATGCACAAGCATTCACTCACACACACACACACATCCACCCTGAAACTTGAACATTGAAGATCATGAGCATAGTGGGCGCCCATCTGTCATCGATAATGGTCAATTAAAGACCATGATTGAGAAAGATGCATGTAAAACAACTCAAGAACTGGCAAAAGCCAGAAAACTGCCTGCAACCATTTGCATGTGATCCAAAAATCAAAAAAGTTTAACAAATGGGTACGACACAATTTGAATGAAAATCAGAAAATGTGCAGATATGAAATATGCTCATTGCTTCTTCTCCATAACCAGACTGATCCAATACTCGATTGTATTGTAACTTGCAATGAAAAGTGGATTCTGTACAATAATAAAATATATTCTTTACAGTGGTTGGAACAAAATGAAACACCAAAAACCTTCCCTAAACCCAAGCTCTTCAAAAAGAAGTTTTATGGTGACTGTTTGGTGGTGTACTGCTGGACTTATCCATTATAACTTCTTAAAACTTGGAAAACCATTATACAGAAACATATTGCCATGAAATTGCCAAAATGAATGAAAAACTGCTATTCCGCCATCCCAGAAGAGGGCCAATCATTTTTCATGACAATGCTTGACCACACGTTTCACTAATGATGCGCAAGAAGTTGAGGGAACTTGACTATGAAGTTCTTACCTACCCAGCATATTCTCCAGAGCTTTCTCTTGAAAACAAGCACTTTGATGGTTTCCTGCGAGAGAAGGATTTCAAAAATCAAACTGATATTGAAAGTGCATTCAAAGAGTTCAACAACTCCAGGACTCCAAACTTTTATGTTACCGGAATGAACAAACTTGTAGCCCGTTCACAAAAATATGTTGACTGTAATGGTATTTACTTTGATGAATAAAATTTCTGCATTGTTGAAATATATTGAGATGAATTTCATGTTTCAAAATGTTGCTTACTTTTTAATCAACACTCTTCAGGTGGCATTCAGGCTAGCTCCTTTGGGGGACACTTTTGAGGCTTTCAGCCCCCCTATCAAGTCGCTTCGCAGCCCTCTACCCTTGTGTAATAAAACTTATTTCTGCAAATGTGCCAAACACTGATGCTAATCATAGTTTAATCAATAAGCGTAGGAGCAAGGTAAATGCAATAAAAATGGGGGTGGGGTCAGTGGAGTACCATTTCAGTGGCTCTTCAGAAATTGAACCTCCTTATGACACTCCCTGAGAGTTCATAGTATGAAATTGATTGTCACTGCTCTGATTTGGTTGCCAATGCCATGTATTTAACTTAAAATGCAGTAAAAATAGGAGTTCAGTGGGGCCCCAATTAGGCAGCCCTTAAAAAAACAGACCCCATAAGACATTCCTTGGGATTAGGGCAGTTGCTGGTCTGAGTTTTGTTGTCCTTGCACCAACAGTCAAGGAGGAGTTAACGAACATAAAAATGTAACAAACAGAGAAACATCACTCAAATTTATATTAAGATAGATATATAGATATATAGGCGTAGGAGTGGCTGTGTGGTGAGTAGCTTGCTTACGAACCACATGGTTCCAGGTTCAGTCCCACTGAGTGGCATTTTGGGCAAGTGTCTTCTTCTATAGCCTCAGGCCGATCAAAGCCTTGTGAGTAGATTTGGTAGACAGAAACTGAAAGAAGCCCATCGTATATATATGTATGTGTGTGTGTGTGTGTGTGTGTGTCTGTGTTTGTCCCCGCAACATCGCTTGACAACCGATGCTGGTGTGTTTATGTCTCCGTAACTTAACGGTTCGGCAAAAGAGACTGATAGAATAAGTACTAGGCTTACAAAGAATAAGTCCTGGGGGTCGATTTGCTCAACTAAAGGTGGTGCTCCAGCATGACTGAAACAAGTAAAAGAGAGTAAAGAGTATATATTCACCATGATTGATCGCTACCCACAAAACCTTTCTTTATTTCCTCTCTCTGCTTATTTCTGTGTTCTTTTCTGTTGAAGAGCGAAGGCTCGAAATGTAAAAGACTTTCTCACTTCCCAAGTGTTAAATTAATACATCTGTTCGTTGTTTACACATCCGTCTTCGTCTTCTGTTTTCTTCTTTTTATGCAAATTCCAAATTCCAACTATATATATATATATATATATATATATATATATATATACATACATACAAGGGGATATCAAAAAATTCCCTGACTAGCTCTGTAGCACGTCAACATGTAACAGCACACAATTGTGTGCACAGTGAGAGCTAGTGGTGACCTTCATGAGGTAATGTGCCAAGTGACATTGTTGCGTTTACTTCACAAGTTGTGAAATTTGTTTTTGTGACCACGTGTATGCTGTAGTCTGTGATTTTGTCATGAACAGGACGTTAGAACAGAGAGTCAGTGTGAAATTTTGTGTAAAACTTGGGAAGTCTGGTGCAGAGACACTGAACAGGGTAATGGGCTGTATGCATGTTTTCAAGTGACATGGGTGCTTGAAAAGCATATATATATATATATATATATATATATATATATATATATATATACTAGCAGTATAGCCCGGCTTTTCCTGGGATTAAGTTGGGATTATTAAGCTAATCAAGTTCTTTATTTCAAACCAAACTAAGTAACATGACGTCAAATTTGGGCAGAATCAGTGTTGCAACTGGAGCGCATGGGTTGGGAGTTTGATCGGCAGAGGTGATCAGGTTACACACGCCAGCCCTTTGAAAACACCACCGCCATCATCTAACCCTCTTTGCCCATGGGTTAGGAACCCTTCCAGTAAGGAAAATAGAATGACCAAAAGGGCTCCCGATTCTCTGTGTCAGAAGCGGTTCTGTTCAGATCACAATTAAGTCTTATAAATATATATATATATATATATGAGAACATGGATGTTACGTAAGTAAATTGTTAATGTTCGAAACTGTAGCAGTCCATAGATAATTCTTTATTCTGTATATTTCTCATTTTGTCCTGTTCTGGTGCTTTGTGAAATTTTTCTGGAGAACATTATTTTTCTTTGTGGTTGGGTCGTTGATGACCTCTTTCTACCATCACTTATACACGTGTAATACAATTTTTTCTGAATTTTCAGATTTTTTTATATGCTAGGCCACTTGGTTTTAAATTGAATTAATATTCAATTTATCATCCTATCTATCTATCTATCTATCTATCTATCTATCTATATATATATATATATATATATATATATATATATATATATATATATATGAGCAACACACACGTACATACACCAATTGCATACATATTTTTTGTACGCAGTGTGTGTGTGTTGCCCGTATATCAACAAAACACTTTTTTCCTCAATGGAAAAAAAAACAACAAAAGTCTTAAAATTCCCGTACACACACACATATCTTGCATTATATATACAGATAAATACGGATAAATGATTTAAAATAAATATATTTTGGAAATGGCGATTTACGGTACAATACCTAGAAACGTGAAAATCAGATCACATGGGTTTGTTTACATCAATTCGGCAGTTTCTGTAAAAAGTGTTGGGTTAGGGAAGTGGGAAAGAACGCGAAAGAGACAGAGAGAGTGTCTCCCTCTCTATCTCTCTCCATCCCTTACACACATGCCAGTTATCTTTCACCTTCTCTCTTTCTCCCTCCCTTGCACACATGCTAGTTATCTCTCACCTTCTCTCTCTCCCTCCCTTACACACATGCCAGTTATCTCTCTTTCTTTCTTTCTTTCTCTCTTTCTCTGTCTCACACACACAGCAACATTACACACACACACATGCCGCTCTCTCACACTAACAAAAGAACTTCACATACACACCACACTTTCTGTCTCGCATACTCACTATAAAAAGATAGGATCTATTTCTTTTTGGCAACATGTGTTTTGTGTGTAATGTTGCTGTGTGTGAGAGAAGGAGAGAGAGAGAGAGAGAAAGAAAGAAAGAAAGAAAGAAAGAAAGAAAGAAAGAAAGAAAGAAAGATAACTGGCATGTGCGTGTAAGGGAGGGAGAGAGAGAGAAGGTATTTTTTCTTTTTGCTTGTTTGCTGCTTGCCACACAACTGTTAAGAAATTTCGCCCTCTTCCACTTTTTCACTTTTTATTTACTTTTTTTTTGTTAGACGCTGGCAAACAAAATGTATCTTTCCTTCACACTCCCTCTCACAAACATACAATTTCTCTCTCTCTCCTTCAGGCTCAAACTTAGAAACTGGTAAAAGTTATGGTTGAAAATCAATTTTTACAGCTATATGCGGGTGCCTCTGAGAGAAAAAGTTGACGAAAATGCAGATAGGGTCATGACGAATATCCTCCTAAAATTGGAGAGACATGCGTGCTAATTTGTGGACGTGCATAAACTACATTCACGTACACACACACACGCACACGTCTTGCCTTATATATATATATATATATATATATACGGATATATACACACATATATGCATACATACACATAGACATATAATTATCTCAAAAAACACATTCACACATATATGTATATTTGGCATTAGAAATCAGACTGGTGCGCTCTGCAGCTTGCCAGTTCCAGTGAAGCCATATAACCCAAGCCAGCATGGAAAGTGGACATTAAATGATGATGATGATGATTTTATACACACACACACACACACATATATATATATATATATATATATAGCATCATCATATGTCTGTTGTCCATGCTGGCATGGGTTGGACAGTTTGACCAGGGCTGGCAAGCAGGAAGGCTCCACCAGACACCAGTCTGCTTTGAAATGGTTTCTATGGTTGGATGCTCTTCCTAATGCCAACTACTCCAAGAGTGTAATGAGTGCTTTTACATTCCACTTGTGTGACACTGGGATCTGCCATGACTGTAATTTTACTTGGCTTGATAGGTCTTCTTCTCAAGCACAGCATAATGCCAAATAGACTCAGTCATTGCCTCCGTGAGGCTCAATGTTCGAAACCTGGCATAATGCTAAATGGTCTCGGCCCTTACCTCCATGAGGCCCAATGCTCAAAAGGTGCTTTTATGTGCCACTGGCACAGGTGCCATTTGCATGACACTAGTATCTGACACAATTGCAATATTTATATACAGGCATGGATGTAAACATACAGCCAGTTCCAAAGGTTTAAAAGTAAACATTTCTGTTAGATTGCACCTGCCAAAGGGATTATTAAAAGCAATTTTAGTGAATCATATATAATAAATATTATCTAATATCAGAATATGGTTGAATACATTATATATTACAAAAGGAAAAACCAAATTATGGTCATTATTGCACAGGAAAGTAGTCAATCACATTTTATTAGTGTAGGTTTAATGAGTTATTTTAAGATTTGGTATAGATAGTATTCTTTTCCTTTTATTCTTTTACTGGTTTCAGCACTGTGGCCATGCTTAGAACACCACCTCTTAGTACTGTTTTTGGTGAAGAAATGAATTGGACAAAGTTGCTCTTCTTTGTGCCTCTTGTTGTTATGTGGGCTCATCTGGGATTTCAGATAGGAATTTGTCCAGGTGCTTTTCGAACATTTCCACATCTACACTTTGGAGATCTTTTAGGTTCCTTGGCAGGATTTTAAACAGTTGTGGTTCCCTGAAACCCAAGCTGTTGCAATATTGGGTCCTTATCTGAGATGAGGAAGATGGTATCTTTGGTATTATACAGTGCCATCTAGTTCGGTGGTTGATATAGCTTTTAATTCCAAAGTTGGAAGCCAGACCTTCTAGGATCTTCCAAATGTATATCACTGCATACTTTTCTCACCTTCTCTTCAGGGAGTAGAGCTTCAGTTCTTGTAGCCTCTTCCAGTAGCTCATCTGTTTCACCGAGTCAATCTTCTTTGTGTAGTGGTGCTGGATTGCCTCAAGTTCCTCCATCAATTTGAGACTCAGCAGCGACCACAGTTGGCAGCAGTAGTCCAGATGACTGAGGACAAATCTCCTCCATAGAAGTAGCAAGGTATCCTTATTTCTAGTTCTGAATGATCTAAAGATCAATCCAGCTACTCGCCTGTACAGTGTTGCCATCCTGGCAATATGCACATGTGGATTTCCAGGTCATGTACTGATTCTAACTCTAGGATTGCACTATCCCCTGGTCCTATGAATTCTAATTGTAGTCTGTAAGCTGATAGCAGAATGCTTGAAACTTATCAGCATTGAACTGCATGTTATTTTCAATCTATATATTGCATGCAGGTCATTTTGCAGTTTTACTATATCATCAGTGTAGCTGACTGTATGACTGATGAAAGTGGCTAACTGTATGACTGATGGCATGTCTGAGAGAGGCACTACAAACAGTGGTGGTCTCAGTAAATTTTCCTGAGGAACTTTGCTATAGATTGATGTTTCCGCAGAGAGAGCAGCATTGGCTGCAACTGCCTGACTTCTGTCCTTTAAAAAGTCATGCAGCCACTCTCCCAGTTTTTCAGTGATACCAAGGTTGTGTAGTTTGTGAGATCAACTTTGTGAAAGGCTTTGGCAAAGTCAAGATACATCACATCCACATTTGAGTGGTTAAGCTGCTGTTTCAATACTGAATCATAATGTTGGAGTAGCTTTGTGAGGCAGCTCCTCCCTGGGCAGAAACCATGTTGTGTGTTTGAGCAAGTTATTATCTTCCAGGAATGTGATCATTCTTTTGACAATGCATTCCATGACCTTGCTAACATGTGAAGTCAGAGAGATAGGCATGTAATTTTTAGCTTCTGCTTAGCTTCCTACTTTATGAACAGAGTATATGAAACCCACTTTGAACAGTTTGGAAAGTTTTCCACATGCAAGAAAACTCTGAAAATGTATCTGCAGTGGTTTTGCAAGAGCTTTCTTGCATGTTTTTCAGAAAACAGACAGAAATTCATCCAGACCCATAGCTGAGTTTGAGCTCATCTCATCAATGGCTGATATTACATCTTCCTCTTTTATGTCAGTGTAATCAATGGTTGCCTTTCTCTCATGTAGGTCTGCAGTATTTAAGAACTCTTTAGGCTCACCCACTTGCCAGTTTCCCAGTGGAAAGGTGAAGACACACTGGCATTGCTTATTTAGTACCTCATCTATCCCCTTGGGGGGTCTGCAGTTAGTGAGCCATCTTCTTCAAACAGTGGCTGTATTTTGTAGTGTACTGAGGCAGACTCTTTCACGAACTTGTACAAGGCTTTGGGATTTATTTTTATATTTTCCATCACCCTGGTTTCTCTTTCTACCCTTTCCTTTTCATAGGAGAGTCTGAGTTTATTTTCGATCTCTAAAAGTCTCTCTTTTAGGAAGAATTTCTCGCTGTCAATAAGTTGTTTATTCAAGCAATTGGAAATCTTTATTCTCAGTCTCTTAAGGACTCTCTTGTCTTGAAGAATGATGATTTATATGTGGCTGCTCTCTTCACTGGAACAAATTTAATACATATGGCTTGCATTATTAACATGAATTCTTTCAAGTTTCATATCAATGTCTGGCATAGAGAGACTTTTAGGCCAATTTTGCTGGATAATCCATTCACAATTGACTTCCAATCAGCCTTGTAGAAGTTCAGACAAGACAGAGTTTGGGTGCTGTCTGTGCAGAATACATCATTAATTAGTTTTGGACCATATGTCATCAGTTCTACCATGTTGTAGTCTGAGAAGATTGCTAGTGTTATGTTCAAGTTGTGGATAAGACCTACATTGTTGGTGAAAGAGAGGCCTAATATGCTATCATTCCTGGATGGGGAGAGAATTGCTTGTTCCACAAACAGCATTTTTGTAAAGTGAAGTAGAGATTCTGCTTGGTTACACTCTTTGCATGTTATTCCTGAGATTATGTGGCCTTCTGGCCAGTTGACATTGGAGATGTTGAAGTCACTTGTCCTGTTCGTACTTCTTTTATCATTGTAAGACTTTCCTCAAATTTACCATCATGATTTGAGCTATCAGGTGGGTGATACAGTGTGCATATTCCCACATCAAGTTAAATTAAATGCACTATGAGTGGGTTACAGACTGAGTTTGGGTAAGACAACAGGGTTAGTGGTGTGACATCTTCACAGATGTACAGTGCAACTCCACCATGACTACTTCCTATATCCAATAGTTATGGATGCAAATAGACATGAAAGGCAAAAGAATAATTCTTTATAAGTATTCTAAATCTGAAACTAAACTAGAAATAGTTAACATTGCTACTAAAAACAACTTCTTAATAGATATTCCCCCACATGAATTTGAGAATTTTAACTGTGAAAGTGCTTAACCTATGAAAACTTCTTTCCCAAAGATTTGTGTCGTTCTGTTTTTTGAAATTTGCTATTTTTTTGTATAATTAATAATTATTTTAAGATCTTTCTTCAAATATTGTGGCTGTATCAAGTATTTTTGCAAAAACTTTTTAAAGATACCATCATCATCATCTAATGTCCATGTTCCATGCTGGCATGGATTGGGTATTTTGACATGGATCTAGTAAGTCAAAGACTGCATCATACTCTGGTGTCTGCTTTGGCATGGATGCATTTCCTAATGCCAACCACTTTAACAGTGTGTACTGGGTGCTTTTATTTTTTCTTGAGCCATTGGCCCTATTGAGATCACCATATCTACAAACTCAGAATGAGAGGATGTTGCCTTTGTACGCTAGATGGGGTTTAAGGTACAAGGGAAGAAGTTAGAGTAGACGAGATTCTTGTAGAGGAGCTACATGGCTACTCACATTTAGGAGAGGGTTAGAATGAATTAAAGTCAATAACCAAATTGATTTAGCCCCCTACTACACCTAATTGGCATCAGGTTACAAATATAAAAAAGATTGCATAAGAGTATTTTGTGGTTCAACCCAGTTTCAATGTTGCTCCAAATGTAGCTCATAAATGTTTCCCATCTTTTAAGAAACATCTCCCTAAGCTTGGTCCATATCATAACATTTTCAATAGATACAGTTAAACTGGCTTATTCTACCATGCATAATATTGCTGAATACATAGGAAGATTTAAGCCATGCTAATAGCATTATAACTACTGACCACCCTTTTAATACCACTACCCCTAGCCATCCAATTAATCCCAATACTATATCCAATGTGAATGACCAGCATATTCATGTATCCTCTTCCTCATTTAAACTTTGCTGGAATAATCACAACTCTACATTTAAACATAAGGCTTGTAGTACACTACTAACTATATATTCTATCAATGATAGTAACGTTGAAAATAAAAGAGTATTGTAGTTTGCTTGAAGCATTGTGTATTATTTGTAAAGAATAAAAAGTTTTGAATGGTACAACAATGCACTATAATACAAAAAAAAAAACAGGACTATATACCTGTTGTAATTTAGTTAACCATAGTCCGATGATATTTCAGAATACAATTCCTTCTTCAGATATTCTTAGATGGAGTCGCTGCTATAATCTAAGAATATCTGAAGAAGGAATTGTATTCCGAAATATCATCGGATTATGGATAACTAAATTACAACTGGTATATAGTCCATTTTTTGTATTATAGTGCATTGTTGTACCATTCAAAACTTTTTTATTCTTTATTGAAAATAAAATTGCTTGGTCCATCATATGTAATGCACAGCCATATAAAGTGGTTGGTGTGGGTTTTGTGTATCTGAGGTGTTTCATAGAAGTCAACTTAAATATTATTAACCAATATGATGAATTAATTATCAGATGCTAGCACCTGAATCATACTTGTGGTCATTGTTGGTACCATGTAATGGTACCAGTGCATCATAGTTATAGTTGTTGCCAGTGCCATGTAAATGGCACCCACCCGTCAATCATAGTTGTGGTCATTGTTGGTACCATGTAAATGGAACCCACCTGTGAATTGTAGTTGTAGTTGTTGTAGGTGTCATGTAAATGGCACCCATGCTGGTGGCATGTAAAAGCACTCATTACACTCCTGGAATGGTTGGTGTTAGGAAGGGCATCCAGCTGTAGAAACCATGCCAAATCAGACAAGAACCTGGTGCAGCTCTCTGGTTCATCAGCTCCAGTCAGATTGTCCAACCCATGTCAACATGGAGAGCAGACTTCAAATGATGATACTCATATATGTTCAAGATGGTAACTTGCTGATAGCACATACATTCACTCCGTCCTAGAAATCTTCAAGAAAACTGCTTAGAAAATTGTCAGTATTTCGTAGTAACCAATATTTATTCCTTCCTGAGATAGTACTATTACACACTATAAAAAATTAAAACTGCATAGATGGAATTTTCATTGAAAAGTGTCAAAATTACAAAGTTTGTGTTGTTTACTTAAAAACTCCTATATTACTACATGTGGTCAAATTGTCCATGAATTAACAAAACAAAAATTGAAGTTTCCTACTAACATGCAAAAAATTTGATTGTCTTAGACAATAAGTTGAAGGAAAAATACAATTTTTGTTTTCTTTTTTGGTCATTGCAATTTGTTGAAAGCCGAAATTTTTGAGCTAAGATCATTTTTTGTTTACATCTAGCAGATTTTTGTATAACAGTAAATGTAACTGACTACTCATGCAGTGTTATTTTCTTTATTTACAAACAGAAAGGTATCTGATTTATATGTCTGTAGATTTACAGGAAAGCAGTAATTAAGTACTTACTTACTTAATTAATTAATTAACTGCATGCATCTTTTGCAGTTGTTGAGTGGGATGGCAATTGATCACACATGCCATATTTTCCATCATGCGCATGCTCCCATCTTTTGTATATCCATCTATCTACCCTATGTGCCTATCTGGCTGTATCTATATACATATGTACTCTGTGTGAACATAAGATACATGTAAGTGTGTGTTCACATAAATAAAGAAATATATATGTAACTTTATAGCTTCACTAGAATTAACTCTATACACATATTATCTGTGTATTAGAATAATCTCTGTACGTGTGTGTGTGTGTGTGTGTGTGTGTGTGTGTGTGTGTGTGTGTGTGTGTGTGTGTGTGTGTGTGTGTGTGTATATATATATATATATATATATACACACACACACACACATATAGAATAGCGGTACAACGATGCACCATTATTTACTGGAAATAGCAGTCGATAACATATGACGCTATAGTAAAGCCTCACTGTATGTGTATATATATATATATATATATATATATATATATATATATATATATATATATATATATATATATATATATATATATATTGGAAGGTTTGGAGGTGATGTACAGAAATTATATTACAGAAAAAAATTAAGGTACTCAGAAATCTGGATGTTTGTACATTTACAGATTTGTATTAATATCACATGTTTTATAAATTAAATAAAGCATTTTTCACCTAATCGTGTAGGATTTTCAAATTGTATATACATACACACAGACACACACACACAAATATATCTTTCCATCTTTACCATAATTGTCTCTATACTTCAAATCCCTCTATCTTAGAGAGCACAAAGACTATGTGTGTGTATGTCATAGATGTGGAGTTGCAAAGGACCAGTGGTTAAGGCAGCGGACTCGTGGTTGTAGGATCACCGTTTTGATTCCCAGACTGGGTGTTGTGAATTTTATTGAGTGAAAAACACCTAAAAGCTCCACGAGGCTCCGGCAGGGGGTGGTGGCAAATCCTGCTGTATGCTTTTACCACAACTTTCTCTCACTTTCTTCCTGTTTCTGTTGTACCTGTATTTCAAAAGGCCATCTTTGTCACACTCTGTGTCACACTGAATCTCCCCAAGAACTACTTTAAGGTACATGTCTGTGGAGTGCTCAACCACTTGCACGTTAATTTCATGAGCAGGCTGTTCTGTTGACAGATCAACTGAAGCCCTCATTGTTGTAACCAACAGAGCACCATGATATGTCACAGATAGCGGTCATGTGTTTGTGTTGATTAACATGCCATGACAATCAGTATATGTGTGTATGTGTACTGACATCACAGAAGCCATGTGTTTTTTCTCAAGAAATAACAAACAATAATTGTGTTTAATCATTTTCATTAATAAACAGAGGTTCAAATATCACAAAAATTTGTACTGCACTGCTGAAGGTATGAAAATAAATTTGCAAAAAAATTAGGATAAAATATATTATTTCTGAGATATTTCGGGTACACACAATCATCTCTAGAATTTTAGTATTATTAAGATATATATATTTCTTTATTTACATTTACTCTGTAACGGTTTTAGATTGCCCTTGGTTTTAAATTTAACTGACCAATTACAGAGATGACTAGACTTTGGTCAGTTCCATTATGGGCAACAGGTGGTTGGTCTTTAGAATATTTCAGTACGTATACTATTGTAACAACTTTAAGGGTATCACTTTTGGATAAATATTAATTAGCTCTATTTACGAAACCGTAAGTACTATTCTTTTTCTAGACTTATTGGCGAACCCTGTTTTACTTAAGTACTAGTTTTATTTCCTTATTATTTACACACTCTGGTGCCCCTAAAGAAAGATTAACCCATCAATTATTTTGCTAGTTTATTCATTTGCTCATCGACTTCAAGCTTTACACTGCAAAATGGTATGATTCTAGTTTATTAAGCCTTCTTTCCTCATCTCAAGGCCCTGTGCTTTCGTCTTCCCTCTTCTCTTCTTTTATTTTATGTATTCACTCTC
This sequence comes from Octopus bimaculoides, assembly GCF_046866305.1. Classification (NCBI taxonomy): domain Eukaryota; kingdom Metazoa; phylum Mollusca; class Cephalopoda; order Octopoda; family Octopodidae; genus Octopus; species Octopus bimaculoides. Next base: position 26,632,824 of record NC_142944.1, on the reverse strand, counting down.
ATGAAGCTCTATGTACTAGATTGGAAGTGCTATAAAGATGATGAATATTATCATTTACATAATCTTCTTTGGCGACAATGACTGACATTGGAATCTGAACCAGCTGGAAGCAATGTTCAAGCCTTGTATTAATAAATATTTAAACGATGGTAGTAATGATCAAAAGTTTTCTCCATTTTCTGCTCATTTTAAATTTTATATATAAATATATATATATATATATATATATATATATATATATATAAGCAAGATAGGCATTGTCAGTAAGTGCATTCTTGATACTATCCATTCAGATATTAGAAGGTCCCATATTAATGGGATTCCACCACAGTTCTGAATGACTAGTTCCACGGAATCAAAAATAAATAAATAAACCTGCAAATTCACACAGTTTGACATTGTGGACTTGTACCCTTCTATATTGAAACCACTTTTCCTGACAGACCTAGATTTTGCTAGGCAATTTACCAGTATAAGCAACCTTGATGTCAGAATCATCATGGACATCAGAAAGTCAATTCTGGTTCTCAATGATACCTTTTGGATAAAGACAGAAGGTGATATACTGTTCAACATTTCTATGGGAAGCTACAAGGTTTAGATCGCTAACCTGATCATGTTATTTCTCTTAGATACCTTCAAAAAATGCACACACCCACACAAGTTGGCCCTTTACAGAGATGACAGCCTGAATTTCTCAAATCATGTGAATGGCTCTGATAAAAATATTGAAAGAATTTGGCTTGTCATAACAGATACCACTAAGTTGACCATGGTTGACATTCTATATATGACTCTAGACCTGAAAATGGACAAGTACTACCTTTACAGGAAGCTCAATGAGGAAACTGTAGAAGCTCTAACTATCCACACCCCCAGTTGTAATTAGAAACCTAGTTTTAAGCTTTAGCAGAAAAATATTGAAGCTTTCAGCAGATAGGGAGATATTCAATAGAATACCCCACCACCATCACCACCACTACAATGACACATTGGCAAGGAGTGGATTTCCTGAGAAATTAGCATATATATAGAGGATCACCAACCTCCACCTCTGCACCCAAAGAGGAACAAAAAGAGAGAGATAATCTGGTTCATTCCACCACCATTTAACCTAGAAGTGTCTACCAATGAGGCTTAGAGTTTTCTGCCATTGATTAAAAAGCATTTCTCCAGGGATCATAAGTGCTATAAGCTTTTCGATCCACATAACATCAAGACGAGAAGTTCCTGCTTAGACAACATCACTTCTAACTCTGCACATTACAACAGATGCAAACCTCTAATCCCAACCTGTAATTTCTGAAACCCTACCAGCTACCTTCTCGGAGGATCCTCCCTCTCAAGAGTTGTAGTCTACAGAGCCACCCTCACACCATCCTATGGCACCACAAGGTACTACATGGGCCTCCAAGGGAAGGTACACACAACATATGCATTTGCTTAGATGCAGGGAAACAGAGAATGCAACTGCTTTCTCTTGTTTCCTCTGGAGACTTAGTGACTGCCAGCATGAAACTGAATGGACCTCACTTTACTCCCTCAGTGCCTTCAACTGCCAGATCTACCTCTGTGAAATATTCTCCACTAACCTGTAGTATCTATCAACTGAATATTGCTGCCATCAGATATAAGCTCTCTTAGTGAACTTCAAACCACTGGCTGTCAACAGCCCAGATATACCACCTTAACATGAGCTGCACTTCGACACTGGCTGTCCCACAACAAAAGACAGGGTTCCTAATCACCTATGCAGACCACTTTTTTAACCATATGGTTGAAAGGCAAACTTCTACTTGTGTGTGCGTGTGCACACGTGTGCATATTCATAAATTACATATACAAATTATACAGATATCTTTTATCTTTTACTTGTTTCACTCATTAGACTGGGGCCACACTGGGGCACTACCTTGAAGAATTTTAGTCCACCAAATCAACCCCAGTGCTTATTTATTTTAAAGTCTGGTACATTTATTCTATCAGTAACTTTTACTGAACCTCTAAGTAAACACCACTTGTTGTTAAGTGGTGATGGGGGACAAACATGGATGCAAAAACACATACACATTAATACATATATATATATTTACATATACATGCAGTGGGACTGTGTATATGTGTATATATATATATATATATATATATATATATATATATATATACGCACACACACACACTTTTATTAAAGCTGCAAAATTATCACAAAAACTGTTACTCAGTTTCACATTCCAATTCACTGGACAGTTGTGATGAAAACCAAATTAAAATTGTGATGGTGCATGTAAAAATTGTGATGTAATGTAATTCAAATATATGAATAAACATTTAAGGTATATATAAATATAAATATTACATGATAAAAAAAAAACCCTTGATTGCATGTATGTATATGATTTTACCTATGTTTTTATCTATGTAAACTAACTTGTAAGCTGTTTATTCATTATTGAATATTCTATTTATTTTAATATCACTTATTTTTCATCTCAGTTTTTTAACACCCATCTCATGATCCTACTTCAATATTAATTATTATCAATTATTTTATGGACTCCCTCCCCTACTCTATGCACACACACATATGTATAAAAAGAGAGAGAGAGAGAGAGAGAGAGTAATTAAGATAATGAAGACAGGGAAAGCCCCTGGTCCATTAGGAATTCTGAAATGCTTAAAATACCTAGCAGTCTAAGATATGGCTACATCACTTGCATTGTTAATCAGGTTGTACAGGAAGAGATTATACCCAATACCTAGTGTAGCAGAATCATAGTCAACAAAGAAAAAAGTTATTATAGTGGTACCAAATTACTGGACCATGTTATGAAAATCACTGAGAGTTATAACAAAGTTAACTGGAAAGAGAGTTAACCTAGATGAGATGCAGTTTGGTTTTTGTGCTAGGGAGAAGCACTAATGATGCTCTCATTATAGTTTGTTACTTACTGGAGAAGTATTTAGTAAAAAGTAAGCCACTATACTTCGCATCTGTTGACCTGGAGAAAGCTTTTGATAGAGAGTGTCGATCCTTCATCTGATAGTAGCTACAATAGCTACGAGTAGATGAGTGGCTACTTAGAGCCATTCAAGTCATGTATAGCAGGGATGCCATTAGGAAAGTGAGAGTTAAAGTGTACAGCAATGAATTAAGAATGAAGGTAAGAGTTTATCACTGCCTAGTTATCAGTTCCCTTTTATTTATCATAGTCCTCCAGAGTATAACAGAGAAATTTAAGATCAGTTATACATTGGAACTCCTTTATGCTGATAACTTTGTACTTAGCTTAAAGTGTAGAAGGATTAGAATTCAAATTCTAAGTATGGAAACAAAACCTGGAATCAAGAGGTTTTGAAGCTAACTTAGCAAAGACTAACATTCTAATTAGCAGGAAAATGAACAGAACACTAATCCCTTCAGGTAAATGGCGTTGTTCCCTTTGTAGATAAGGTGTAGGTCAAAATTTTATATGATGTGCTCAGTGCAGACAATGGACACATAAGAGGTGCAATGGAATCACAGGAAGGTTAACAGAGAAAGTGGAATTTGTCTGTGGCAGATGTGCAGGAACAATAAATAATAGAAGTGTACATTTTGAAATGCCCAGGAGGCTCCCTAGAAGTGCTAGATAATTTCTATTATCCAGGTGGCCTAATTAGCAGTGGCAGAGGATACTCTGAAAGAATAGTTGCTACAATATGAATTGGCTGGAGAAAGTTCAGAGAGTCTTTATCGCTGATGGCAACAAAAGGTCTCTCTTACAGAATGAAAGACAGGTTTGTGATACCTGTAAATAAACAGCAATGCTATATGGCTGTGAAACTTGGGCTGTGAATGCAGAGGACTTGCAAAGTCTTGAACAAAATGAAACAAGTATGCTCTGATGGATGTGCAATGTCAGTGTGCATATACAGAAAAAAATTGGGCATAAGAGGCATCAGATGTAGTGTGCAAGTGAGAAGACTGCACTGGTATGGTCATGTGATGTGGGTGGATGAGTACAGCTGTATAAAAAAGTGCTAATCACTGAATGTGGAAGGAACATTTGGAAGAGGTAGACCTTAGAGGATGTGGGACAAAGCATTGAAGACGGACTTTAAGATACTGAGCCTCTCAGAGGAGATGATGAGAGTGAGATGAATGGTGTTTTGCTGTGTTTGAGAAGACCCATTCATCTCAGCAAAACTGAGGCTCTGTCAAGCCTTTCCCCACAACACATACCCAACTCATTTCCTATCACAAATTATGTCACACTATTTTCACTCGGTGCACTTATCTACACATCCACATTTTCTCCATTTTTATTCTAGTGTCTCATATTTACATTGTACCCAGATCTTACATCTCTCTAGCCCTCCTCTCTCTCTCTCTCTCTCTCTCTCTCTCTCCAAATAGGGAAGCCATGTATTTATCTATTCAGTACAACACCTGATCCTCTCCCTCTATCATAGTTTCTTATCCCTCCAGCCTATACCCCACTCAGTTGAGGGGTCTTACCTTGCAGGTACTTGACAACTTCCCTGGTGCTGGTACCACATAAAAAGCACCAAATACACTCTGTTAAGTAGTTGGTATTAGGAATGGCATCCAGCTGTAGAAACCATGTGGAGCCCTCTGGCTTGTCTGTTCTTGTCAAACCGTCCAACCCATGCCAGCATGGAAAAAAGAACGTTAAATGATGATGATATAGAAAAGACAGAGAAATATAAATTTCACAGATAAATCATAATTTAATGACTTTCATCAGTAGTTTCATTAAAATAAACGTAATTAATTCTATAATTATGTAATAAAAATACATAATCAATGAAAATACATTCAAATTAACTAAAGCTAAAGGAGTGCTTATCTGAAATTATCAGGAATATCATTGCCATAAGCTGATGCTCATTAAGATATGAGATGGACAAAATTGACCATATATACATATATATATATATATATATATATATATATATATATATATATATGCACATACACATCTCTCTCCCACCAGAGCTCTTTCCCCTTCCCCATAGCAATTTTCTCTCTTGCTATTCAGAACCAACTCCTTTGTCAGTCATTCTTCATCCATTAATATTGTTCTCCACACCCATATGTTACAATCCCCCTCCACCACACACACAGACTTTTTTTGACCTTGTGCACTATGTCAGTCTATCGCTCTATTCCACTCCTGCAAGTCTACCCGAACTTATCATCTCTCTTCTCCCCCTGTCAACGGAAACATCATTACTTCTTTGCTACTAGCATCTCTCTAGCCTCCCCTCAACTGTTCTCAATCAAAGATATTGCAAACCCCACCTTCCCTTATCTCTTTCCTCACAAACTCTTGCAAAATCCCATCCACTACTACCCCTCTTACCACCACAATCTAACCCTTTTGAGATGCCACCAATTCATTCTCACTCTCTCTCCTAAATATGAGTTGCCATGTAGCTCCTGTACAACAATAACCAGCTCTACTCCAATCTCTTCCCATACAACATAAAGAAGCACCCCACCCCCCCACCTCCCTGGATTTGCAGACCTGCAAGCCTCATAGTGATTTCAACAGTTCTGGTGGTATGAACAAAGTACCCGGTATACACAATAAAGTGGTTAACATGAGGAAGATTATCCAGCTATAGAAACCATACCAAAGTAGACACTGGAACATGATGCAGTCCTTCAACTCAATGGATCCTTGTCAAACCATCTAACCCATACCAAATGAAACATCAACATTAAATGATAATCTATATAAATGGCAATTTCTGTCTGTCTGTCCATCTGTTACCATCTTAGTGCCTAAACAAGCAAACCAATATACATGAAACTTTGCATACATGTTACACTAACATCCAGTTCAATAATAGGCTAATTGGATTTCAATAAAAATCTATAAGGTGCCCCCCAGGGGCGTTGGGCAAATTATATAAAATGAGAAGGTTGTAAAAAGTATTAGTCTGAGGGAAAGGTAGTAACAGAGAGAGAGGGTGACTTATATCAGTGAAGGCGAGAACAGCAGTAGCAATGCGATAGTAATGTTACTACAGCTGTCATATACACATAATGCTGCATACATACTTTTGTAAATACATAGATACAACACACACACACACACACACACACACACACATACTCACACACACACACACACACAAAAAGGGTGTGTGTGAAGAATCCATAACTTTAATGAAAGAGAGGGTAGATGGCATTTCTGCTGTCCATTACAAAGAAACACTCACACACATATATATAGTATATATACATATGTACATACATACACACATCTACTATACACCATTTTAAACTCATGATTACCTGTGTACACATTGGTAAATGTGCGTGTGTGTGTGTGTGTCTGTGTGTGTGATGTCCTATAACTGTCTGTCCCCCTACTTTTGTAGGGTCTTCCCTGTTGCTGTCATGTATTGTGAGATTTTAAAATTATGTCAAAATTTCCAAACTTGGTATATTGAAATAATTTTCCACATTAAATCCGATCTTGTTATTTATTTGTTTCAGAAAAGTTACAGAAAAATGTTACTGAGGTTTAAAGTAATCAATTTTACCTAATCAGAAAACAGGATTTGGAAGCTGGCATTTTCTACATGATAGCTGGCATTTTCTGCATGATAGCTGTCTATCACAAAATGAAAGCAAAATCATTAGGAGGAGGAATTTTTATTAAACAAATGAAAGCAAATTATTACAACAACCAAAGTTGTAAGAACTTCTAAAGTTTTAAAGAATGAAGTCATGTGAAAAGGTCAAACAGACATCTAAATAATTTAAAATGGAAAAAAATCCTCAATGATGATTTTTGGCGAAAAATTACTCAAATTTGTGCTGATTAAGAGGCCTATCTTTCAAGGAAGGCATGCTCTGACATGGAATAAATAAATATTTATGTAAGACATTTTATTGTAAAAATTGCCTGGCAATGACAGGCTATTTAGCCAGTATATAATAAAATGTGGCACATGAGGACAACAAAAAATCAAACAGAAAACAAGTAAAAATACAATGGGCATGAACACCCTTAACCACTCCCCAGTTATTGACTAAAAACTATCATGATCTCAAAACCTGATAATATTGTTCAATTTGGTGATGTCAGCAACATAAGATGTTGGGGTATAAGTGAGTAAATACAAAAGACGAGTATGAACAAGAATAAATAAAGACAAGTTCAAAAACAGGATGAAGCTTCTAGAACAAGTGGTAGAAAGGATGAGTTATGAGGGAAATATCTCTAAAAGAAAAATCAAAAATAGTAATGAAAAAGAAAATATATAATAAATGACACAAGTATTTGTATACATAAAAGAACAGAATTAAGACATGCTTAAGTAATGTTAATAGGAAAGAAAGTGATACTTTTGGACTTTGAGAGAAAGACAAAGAATGGTAGAGAGGAAAAAATAAAACAGTAGGAATGGCTAAATCAAAAAAAGGAATAGATAAAAGTTAGAAAACAGTTACAAAGAAAGAAGGATATATATATATATATATATATATATATATATATATATATATAATTATGTGTATTTCTTCTATCTTAATGAATAAAAATTCTTCTGATAGAATAAATGGGTTAATAGAAACCAATGTAGCAAAGAACACAAAATAACTGTGGTTTAGTTCCTGTTTTTAAGGCAGGAACTCCTTGAAATTTTGGCTATTTGAGTATATTTAAGAATTTAAGGAATGGAGAAAACGCATGTTATAATTGCATACTTTATTCCTACATATGTTTCAAAGGATTACAACCTGTGTGATCCATAGGGATCTTTGATATTAAAATTGTAACCTTCTCATCAGGGAAAGCATGGGAATCATCTTAAACGTAAGACATTATGACCGATTATGAAAACAATAGATGGATAAGGTTATGACTTGATTCATTTGAAAAAAACCGTTAGAGAATTGGACGTTGCCGGATAGTGGTTTGGACAACACATACCTATAAATGTGTGAGAACGTACATGCATACATAAATACATATACACAAATACACACATACATGCATATTGATACACACATATATATATATATATATATATATATATATATATATATATATATATATATATATATACATATACATATATATATATGTGTGTACTTGTATATATATATATATATATATATATATATATATACACACACACATACATATACACTCATACGTCCACATTTATACATATGCACATATGTACCCACGCATATACAAATATACACATATGTGTGCATGTCCCCATATACACATATGTATCCATTTATATATACACATGTATAAATAGAAATAGACTCATACACATACACATAGCTATACATCTACGCCTATTACCTAATAAAATAAACAGATACGCATATACATATATATACATGTATACATACGTAAACACACGCATGCACATACATACATACGTATGTTTGTAAGTATATATATGTGTGTATATGTGTACATATCTACGTATATGTAAGCATATATAATTGTGTATGTATTTGTATAAACCCATATGTATGCGTTATTAGGTTCTGTATGTAAGTACATATTTCTATATGTATATGTGTGTGTATATATGTATGTATGCGTGTATGTGTGTTTATGTATGTATATGTATCTGTATATGTGTGTATGTGTGTATATATGTGTATGTGTGTGTGTGTGTACACACACATATATATATGTAAACATGCACATATATATGGATATGTGGATATATGTATATCGGTATGTGTATGTATGTATATATGAAAACACTTGAGTTCTTTTTCTTTTATATATATATATATATATATATATATATATATATATATATATATATATATATATATGTATTTGTATGTATGCATGTATGTGCATGCGTGTGTTTACGTATGTATACATGTATATATATGTATATGCGTATCTGTTTATTTTATTAGGTAATAGGCGTAGATGTATAGCTTTGTGTATATGTATAAGTCTATCTCTATTTATACATGTGTATATATAAATGGATACATATGTGTATATGGGGACATGCACACATATGTGTATATTTGTATATGCGTGGGTACGTATGTGCATATGTATAAATGTGGACGTATGAGTGTATATGTATGTGTGTGTGTATATATATATATATATATATATATATATATATACAAGTACACATATATATATATGTATATATATATATATATATATATATATAGTTCAAAAAAACAATAACAAAAAAACAAAAAAACAACAAAGTGAGGACGTGATATGGATAGTATTATTGGACGCTCAGGAAAGGAAAGAGAGAGTGTATGACGTTTCGGGCGTAGCCCTTCGTCGGAAAGATGGAAAGTTCGGAGAATGGAAGAACGGAGAAAGAGGAAAATGGTACCGATGCCCACGAGGTTACATGATGAAAAAAGGGGGGAAAAAAGAAAGAAAACGGCGAAGAAGGGACTGAAGATGTTGGGTGAAGGAGTGAAGGTCAGGCATGGTGAGAGGATGTGAATGTCGGTGTGGGTGTTATTAGTGGCGAGACAAGGGAAGGACGAGAAAGGTAGAAGGAGAACAGATAAAGGTGAAACAAGTCGAAAAAAGTGGAAAAAAGTGTAAGAGTCACGGACAAATTTTGCTGATGTTCAATCAAGGTTCAGGAAAGGCAGATCCAACGGGAACAGTAATCCAAGGTAATCCGGCAGTTGGGTACATATATATATATATATGTGTGTGTGTGTGTGTGTGTGTGTGTGTATCAATATGCATGTATGTGTGTATTTGTGTATATGTATTTATGTATGCATGTACATTCTCACACATTTACAGCTATGTGTTGTCCAACCCACTATCCGGCAGCGTCCAATTCTCTAACGGTTTTTTTCAAATGAATCAAGTCATAACCTTATCCATCTATTGTTTTCATAATCGGTCATAATGTCTTACGTTTAAGATGATTCCCATGCTTTCCCTGATGAGAAGGTTACAATTTTAATATCAAAGATCTCTATGGATCACACAGGTTGTAATCCTTTGAAACATATGTAGGAATAAAGTATGCAATTATAACATGCGTTTTCTCCATTCCTTAAATTCTTAAATATATATATATATATATATATATATATATATATATATATATATATATATATATATATACATATATATATATACATATATATATATACATATATATATATATATATATATATATATATATATATATATATATATATATATATATATATAATGAAGGTAGAAATTGATATTAATCAATTAAAACCAGTGGCTTACCATATTTAAAAAATCCGAAGATTAAAATTATATTACATACAAAATTAAGAGGGATGACCACCAAAAGTGGACTCCTATATGCTAGAAATAGATGCCAAATCACCTAAGCACGAAGAGTATGTTCTCAAGAAAAAAAAATTACATAGGTAATCATTTTATATTTCGTATATTTTCATTTGTCTTGCTCATTTTTACAGTCTGGCGTCTTGCTGAAATTTTTTCTTGAGAACATACTCTTCGGGGTTAGGTGATTTGGCATCTATTTCTAGCATATAAGAGTCCACTTTTGGTGGTCATTCCTCTTAATTTTGTATGTAATATAATTTTAATCTTCGGATTTTTTAAATATGCTAGGCCACTGGTTTTAATTGATTAATATCAATTTCTACCCTCATTATTAAATTTTTAAATAACAATGTTTTCAAACTGGTAAATTAGCTGTAGAAAGTTATTAACTGCAGAGTTATTTCCGACCTCAGCGCACCAGATTGAACACATTTGAAAAATACACAGAATGTAATTTGCAGAACTTTACACATGCTTCCTTTCGGGTGAACGTTCTGTGTCTAGTTCTGGAAATTATATTTTATAATCGACAGACTATGCTGACAATCCTGCAGATATTTACTTGTGTAAATATTAACAGGTGAAACCATTGGTACGTAGGTAATCGTTTTATATTTCGTATATTTTCATTTGTCTTGCTCATTTTTACAGTCTGGTGTCTTGGTGAAACTTTTTTCTTGAGAACATACTCTTCATGGTCAGGTGATTTGGCATCTATTTCTTGCATATAGGAGTCCACTTTTGGTGGTCATTCCTCTTAATTTTGTATATATATATATTTACATATTTCACTAAGAAACAGTACATGGTAACAGAATTTTTGACACAAGTCAAATATAACAAGCTACTCCAAATCATTATTAGACTTCATAAGTGGAGTGTAGACTGGCTAGCTTGTACTGGCATTGAACCATATAAGTTGTAATAATGAAGTTGAACAAAACAGTGATATTTTGAAATCATTTAATATGTACATTTCAGGTTCACATAATAGGAAATGCATCCATTATATAAACCTTCCTTAGTTAAAACATTTTGGAATATATTTTACTATCCTGCATGTGTAAGTGAAAGCAGGGTATTGTAATCACTCATTTTTGTCTGTTTGTCTGGGTTTGCAAAATTACTGGAAAACAGCCAAATGGATTTTCACCAAATTTGGCAAAAATACTCATTGGATGAGTGGCTTGAAATGATGGAAATTTGGTTTATCTTCAAAACTGGCAGATGGGTGAATCAAAATGATTTGACTGCGCAGATCTTTTGTGAAAGAACACACAGGTCATGCATTGTTTTGGTATGTTCTCAGCACAAGAATCTATTACTAGCACATATAATTATGCATTATGTCTATCAAATACTATTTATCTTTCACCAGATGGAGTACTTTTTTGTTGATCTTACCATCATGGAACAGTACACAATATATAGATATCTGTATCTCATTTGATTTTAACCTCGTCTGCATGTATAGATCACAGTGTACCTATACACATGTGGGTACATACATAAACAAATAAATAAATGACCCAGGAAGACCTGGGATGAGGTGGTGAAGCACGACCTTCAAACATTAGGCCTCACTGAGGCAATGACTAGTGACTGAGAACTTTGGAAATATGCAGTGCATGAGAAGACATGGCAAGCCAAGTGAGACCATAATCTGTGGTCTCTGTCAGGGGTGTAGCCAGCCCACATATGGGTACTTTTCCTTCATTGGACACTAAACTCTGCTAGCGAAGACCTGTTGGGGCAAGTGAAATCGAAATCGTAATTGAACCATATTCGATGACTGGCACCTGTGCCAGTGGAGCGCTAACAGCACCGTCCGAGCATGATCATTGCCAAAGCAGCTGTCTGGCTTCTGTGCCAGTGGCACGTAAATAGCACCATTTGAGCATGATCGTTACCAGCGTCGCCTTACTGGCACTTGTACCGGTGGCATGTAAAAGCATCCACTACACTCTCGGAGTGAAAAAACATTCGAGCAAGGTCGTTGCCAGTACTGCTGGACTGGCTCCTGTGCAGGTAGCATGTAAAAAACACCATTTTGAGTGTGGTCATTGCCAGTACTGCCTGACTGGCTCTTGTGCCGGTGGCATGTAAAAGCACCCACTACACTCTCGGAGTGGTTGGTGTTAGGAAGGGCATCCAGCTGTAGAAAAGAGGGCATTAAACGATGATGATGATGATAGATATGCGTGTGTGTGTATGCATGTGTGCAGGTACAGTGATGGATTCAAGGGTTTCGTTTATTTATGAGTTGATTTCTTAATTTCACTAGAGTATAAATACCTATAATGGTGATACTTAAAAAAAGAAAGTTTATTTGAATAATCATTTATTTAGTTATATGCAATTTTACTCATATGCATTTTGTGAAGACATTGATCAAGTCTACTTTTAGCTGTCATCTATTTAGGCTTCTAACTCAAAGCTTAATTCAGTTCAATTAAAAAGTATGGGTAAGCAATTCATTGTAAACCGAACTATAATTTTCAAAACAATTTATCTGTGTATAGTGTATGCATCACCCCTCCAATGCCTTGTTTTTTTCATTTGGAAAAGTTTTAACTCAGGACAGTTTGCGCAATGGATGCATTCCCTACCATATATTATGCAAACTTGAAATATATGTATTAAATAATTTCAAGATATCACTTTTTGGGTTGAATTCATTATTACAATGATATATATACCTATGCATACACACATGTACATAAACATATACACCTGTGCATATACATATATAGAAATGTAAGCTCACACAAATACATTCATTAAAATATATATACACATGTACACACATAAATATACATACATATAGGCATATATTTTTACATGTGCAGATATCATAAATGAACATAGCAGATACATACATATGCAGACATTTTTTCAAAAGTCCACAGGATTAGGGGATGTACACATAACAATGAAGACTTAGGGAAAGAGAAGTGTAAAGGTTGAAAACATTTGTACATCATGAAGACAAAAAGGAATAAAGAAAACAAAGATATTTAATATACTACAAGTGTCAAGATACAAAAGGTGGAATGGAGTAGGTGGTTTAAACCACAAATAAAAAGTATACATATGTACAGAGACGGAGATTAATGCATAGATATACACACGCACTTAAATGTACCAGCAGCCATGTCGAAACACATTTATTTACAAACACAAAAGTATATATACATAGAAATCCTCATACATACACACACATACACAAAACATATACACCTATACTTAGAACATTGAGAGAACTACATCAGGGCAAAAGAAGATGTCCTTAAGACAATACGTGACTCTGCAGAGATTATCACAATTAAAATATTTGAATAAGGCACAATGAGCATATAGACACGTGCTGGTAAGAACCAACCAAATTATACAATCATCTTTTGCAGAGATCATCACAATTAACATATTTGAATAAGGCACAATGAACATATAGACATGTGCTAGTAAGAACCAACCAAATTTTACAATCATCTTTTGCAGAGATCATCACAATTAAAATCGAAATTGAGTTAAATTGGACACGAAATTCAGCTTGCGAAGACTTATTGGGGCAAGCGAAAGCGAATTTGTGATGGCACCTGTTCCCAGCATTGCCTTTCTGGCACTTGTGCCCGCGGCATGTCTAAGGACTTTCGAGCGAGATTGTTGCCAGTGCCTCTGGACTGGCTCTTGTGCGGGTGGCACATAAAATACACCATTTTGAGCGTGGCCGTTGCCGGTACCGCCTGAGTGGCCTTCGTAGGATTTTCGAGCGAGATCGTTGCCAGTGCCCCTGGACTGGCTATTGTGCGGGTGGCACATAAAATACACCATCTTGAGCGACGCCATTGTCAGTACCGCCTGACTGGCCTTCGTGCGGGTGACACGTAAAAGCACCCACTACACTCTCTGAATGGTTGGCGTTAGGAAGGGCATCCAGCTGTAGAAACTCTGCCAAATCAGATTGGAGCCTGGTGTAGCCATCTGGTTTCACCAGTCCTCAGTCAAATCGTCCAACCCATGCTAGCATGGAAAGCGGACGTTAAATGACGATGATGATGATGACGAACATATAGACACATGCTAGTAAGAACCAACCAAATTTTACAATCATCTTTTGCAGAGATCATCACAATTAAAATATTTGAATAAGACACAATGAACATATAGACACGTGCTAGTAAGAACCAACCAAATTTTACAATCATCTTTTGCAGAGATCATCGCAATTAAAATATTTGAATAAGGCACAATGAACATATAGACACGTGCTAGTAAGAACCAACCAAATTTTACAATCATCTTTTGCAGAGATCATCGCAATTAAAATATTTGAATAAGGCACAATGAACATATAGACACGTGCTAGTAAGAACCAACCAAATTTTACAATCATCTTTTGCAGAGATCATCGCAATTAAAATATTTGAATAAGGCACAATGAACATATAGACACGTGCTAGTAAGAACCAACCAAATTTTACAATCATCTTTTGCAGAGATCATCGCAATTAAAATATTTGAATAAGGCACAATGAACATATAGACACGCGCTGGTAAGAAACAACCAAATTTTACATTCATCCCCTTATACCACATCACAACAGCAACAAAAAAACAACTTCCATAACCATACCCACCACTTCTAAACCATTATGGGAGAAAAAGGAAGACAGCTACTAAAACTACTACTGTTAGTGCTGCCACCACTGCTACAGCTACTATAATTCTTCTTACTTCAGAAGAGAAGGAACAAACTATTCCCACTACATCTATGGTTTCCACCACCACCACTACCACCTTCACCATTACAATTACTGCTTACTACTTATAAGACTGATACAACCACTATTACTGCTGCTTCTAGTAATAACCACTCTTTAATACAAATATTACCAATGAGGAACAAAAGACAACTGCCACCACTAAAACTGTTACTACTACTAGAATCCAGCAGCCATCAGAAGGATATCAACTACCATCAGAAGGATATCAACTACCATCAGAAGGATATCAACTACCATCAGAAGGATATCAACTACCATCAGAAGGATATCAACTACCAGCATGTCAACTTGCCTAACAAATATGAAAATTTTACCCACAAATTTCTTTATAATCGCTGTTTGAAAGGGATTTATATAAATTTTCATTAAAATATACCCATCTTCCAGAAAGTTATGAGGGAAAAATGTCGGATCCTGTGAATTTTTTCGAAACTCCTCTCTCCACCCTGTCAGTAAAATTCTTTCCCATAAATTCCTATATATTCTGAAATCAACATCAAAGCAATATTTGCAAAAAAAATTTGTTCAAAAGTATCTGTTTTTCTGAATGTTGTGAGGCAACAAAGAGTGGGGTGTATACATCTTTAGTAATGCCCTTTTATTTGTACAATTTTTCATTTCATGTATATTTCATTCATTGTTTGCAATGTTCTCCCCCCCCCCCCCACACACACACACTACAAAGCTTACAGATGGGCTATTGAACTGAAATCTCTATGTTGCTTTAAAGAGATGGTAAAACTTAACAAACTGCTTCTCCTACCTTTGTTGGACTATCGTGATGTTTGTTTAAAAAAGAGAGATTATGACTGTGATAAAATAATGAAAGTAATATTTACTAAGCAAGTGAGGACTATTATACAAAGAAATAATTAGATGCAAAATATCATAAAAATTATTAGAATTGAGAATCAAATGTGAAAATATTATCAATTGGCTAGCAGAAAACTGCCCGCAGGGTGGTCTTTCTGTTAGGATTTTCTATGGCTGGATGCTCTACCTAATGCCAACAGTGTGCACTCTGTACCTTTCTTGTGGTACTGTTACTAATGAGATTGTCATCTAAGTTGCAAGACAGAAACAAAAAGATAAAGCCCCCATGACTAAAGGGTGGGGTGGTCTTCAGAGAGGACAGGTGACTTTATCTCAGGTACTGAGAGGCTAAAATATGAGAGAGGAACAAGAACAGGTGTCTTATTATGCCAGAGATGTATGGCTATCCTACATTATAAGGGTGAGTAGCAGTAATTGAGACAATGAAGAGAAAGAAGATGGTACAGATGGTGTGCCAGTGCAAACTCTCAAGGTAGATGAGCGTAAGGAAGGATATGGCCATGGGATCAAGTTGACATGTGAAAGTACGTACTTTTAAAAGAAAGTGAGGAGAAACTAACAGAGGATTAGAGGGCGGCGCAGAGTTGAATGTATTGAGTGAGATATAAGAGTAGAAGTGAAACTGGTAGGAATATCAGAGTGGAAAAGGGGAAAGTTAAGATGTAGTAGCTTGAGAAGGAGGATAAATCACCATGTGAAAGGTAAAGGAGTGTCATACAGGGAGATGTAAGAGTATTGAGAATGATAGCAGATATGTGAGGTGGTATGTACATGTGTGCATGCACATACACACACACATATGGAAACATACTTACACACATATGCACATGTATATATGAATATATGTGTGTATGTATATATATATATATATATATATGTACTTAATTGACTTTATAGAATTACAATATTCAATGAATAAGGAAGCCAAATATTCTCCAAAAAGCCTCATTGCTGCAAATATACCACCCCATTTGAAAATGTGTCTCTTCATCTTGAAACGTCTGCTGTCGAAGGGTGAATATTACAGTATCACAACTCTTATTAACATATTTACAAATGTACTTTATTGACTTTATAGAATTACAATATTCAACATTAATGTGAGCATTAAATTTCTTAGACAAAAGAGGGCAGTAAGGCACTATCCATTGATTACCAATTGTATGGTGACCAATTTTTGTTTCCAAATCTCCATCTTGTGGTGCCCTTCTTATGTATGATGGATATCCATCATTACCCATTTGCGTTTCTTTAATGAAATTTTTGGGATAATGCTTTGTATACTTCTTGTCTTCAATACAAGGTATGGTTGGACTGAGGTCACCACATGGGCCATGAACCATGTTCAATTTTACAATTTCATTAAGTTTTTTGTCTTTAGTGAGGTTTGGAATTTCTGCTGAGATTATGGAATTGATCTCATCAATTTGAATTTTCTGCAAAAATCCAGATTAATATATCTGTGTGAGGTAGGCCTCTTTTTTGCCATTCAATGGTATACATGTAGCAATGTACTGGTCAAAATATGTAAGACTTAGTTATGAAGACCATCAATTTCGAAGCTTTGAGATGAAAAACTCTTGCTATTAGGTCATGTCTGTTGATGTATAATTGTCCTGGAAAAAGTTCAGCTTGGATTTTGTTCCATTTAGGATTGCAAGTAAAAGTAATGAAAAGATCAGGACATTCATAATTACATGCATAAGTTATTAAGAATTGAAACCTATCAATGACTTTTGGGACACTCTGTATATATATACACATAAATACATATATATATATATATATATATATATATATATATATATATATACACGTGTGTGTGTGTGTGTGTGTGTGTGTGTGTGTGTGTGTCTGTGTGAAGGTGCATGGCTTAGTGGTTAGGGTGTTTAATTCCCAGACTGGGAATTCCATTGTGTTCTTGAGCAATGCTCAATGCTCTGTGATCATTTTGTCATCTGTCACGTACACATGGTGCACCTGGACTGGTAATGTTGATTTAGTGGAGAGGAGTGAGCTTATGTGAACATAAATACTTCATCACTATAAACAAATCATTTGTGTGACTGTTTGGCAAGAAATTGCCATTTAATTTCATTTTTTTAAATATGTATTTTTGATAAGGTTCGTTTTAAAAGAACCGGAACATGTTAAAAATATCTCTGACTAAATTTTAAATTAAAATTCATTTTTTATATATTGGCGTTTTCAAACTTCTTTTTTATAATATATATATATATATATATATATATATATGCATATAAATTTTACATATATATACAGCAATCCCTCACCATATCACGGTTCACCTATCACAGTTTATTATTTAAGCCTCTGTGCTGTTGTTTTGCATTTATAATAAAATATATATATGCAAATTATAAAAATTAAAAAATATATACAATACTGTACTGTTTCTACTTCACAGATTTTCACCTATCATGGGGTCTTTTGGAACATAATACCCACGATAGTCAAGAGATTAATGAATATATATATGTAAACAAATAACATGTACAAAGAAAATCATGTCTTTATTTTAGATCATCCTTAAAAATCCCACAATTGTTTTAATTGCATTAATGTTCACACACATACGTGTGTGTGTGTGTGTGTGTGTGTGTGTGTGTGTATGTTTTCAATTTGAGGATGTCTTATCCTCGTAAGGAATTAATATATCCAAAAATTTCACTGGTTTAATCCACAACTCATTCAAAGGAAGCCTAAACAATATGTATGAGATTATTACAATTATTATTAGATAAAAGTTGAGAAAATTGAGTAAATTTATTATTGATAAATATATAACTGTATTGAAAAATAAGATTAAATTAGAACTTTGATCAAATGCTCAAGAGGCAATTAGTTGATTCAACCATATTGAATGCAAAGATAAATATAAATTCCTGCAGGTTGATATTAATGGCTATTAACCAAACAATGCTTAAAAGCACACTTATATTTGCCAAGAATATTACCAACTTAAGTATGGATGAAATAAATTTTATATTAGCAGCCAGAAGGTAAGTCATTAGCTTTGATAATAAATTTGGGGTTAGTAAAGACACACATGACTGTATTGACATAACTATGGGCATGACTGATTCTGCACAAGTGACAGACCTTGTAAGAATATATATTCTATTCAACTTCATTAGTGAATTTCCAGAAACAGGGGAAGGTCTGTATAGGAATGATGCACTTTTTGTCATCAAAAACCCAACTTTTAAGGAACTTCTTTACTTGTTTCAGTCATTTGACTGTGGTCATGCTGGAGTACTGCCTTTAGTCGAGCAAATCGACCCCAGGACTTATTCTTTGGATGCCTAGTACTTATTCTATCGGTCTCTTTTGCCGAAGTTACAGGGACATAAACACACCAGCATCGGTTGTCAAGCGATGTTGGGAGGACAAACACAGACATACAAACATATACATATATATATATATATATATATATATATATATATATATACGACGGGCTTCTTTCAGTTTCCATCTACCAAATCCACTCACAAGGCTTCAGTCGGCCCGAGGCTATAGTAGAAGACACTTGCCCAAGGTGCCACGCAGTGGGAATGAACCCAGAACCATGTGGTTGGTAAGCAAGCTACTTACCACACAGCCACTCCTGCACCTGTATAAAAAAGAATTCAATTGGTTTTTCAAGAGATTTGGACTATCTATTTCAATAGGAAAAATAATAATTCTGTTAATTTTTTAGATGTTAATTTTAATCTAAAACCAGGTAGATATGCGCCTTACCATAAACCAAACTTTAAATTAACTTAGATTAACATTAAAAGTAATCATCCTAAGTCAATAATTAATTGTTTAGTTCCAAATATTGAAAAAAATGAGGAAATTTTTAATGAAAATAAGGATTTCTATAATAATGCACTAGCCAAGGCAGGGTATAAAAATAAAATTAAACATATTCAACCTATGGTTAATAATATGTGTAATGACCTAAAAGTAGGAACATTTAACTACATGAACAAACTTAATAAAAGGACTAAAATTAAAATAAAAAATAAAAAATAAATTAATAATAGAAATTAATAATAGTAAAGACAAGGCAAACTGTAAATTTAATAATTTCTGTAAACGGACGAATCTGGTATACCAGGCTATTGTAGAAACTGAAGGTTTGAATCACTTCTATATAGGATCGACTGAATGTTTAATTAAGAGAAGAATTGCAAATCATGAGAACCATAAAATTTTAATGGATGAATTGAATTTGAACCACTTTAAAACAAGAAATTTGTATCAAAGAACCAAGGTGGTCTCATGCAAGCTAGTATCCAAAACATTAAATAAACCACACTGCATAGTAAGAAGCTTGCTTCTCAACCACATGGTTCCAGGTTCAGTCCCACTGTGTGGAAACTTGGGTAAGTGTCTTCTAGTAAAGCCTCGGGTTGACCAAAGTCTTGTAAGTGGATTTGGTAGACAGAAACTGAAAGAAGCCTAATGTGTGTGTGTGTGTGTGTGTGTGTGTGTGTGTGTATATATATATATATATATATATATATATATATATATAATTTTCCAGGGGATGTAGCAACCGTTACCAATATAGCATAAAAACTTACCTTAGGGGATCATTAATTAGATTCCTTAAGGGTCGTTCTCACAGTTTATATTTATATTTCAAGGTTTTTAACTTTTAAATTTGTATATTTAAAAGAGATAGAAACTTCAAACTCGATATATCCAAGATCGATTTATTTACCACTCTATGTCAACATTTCTGTGCCAAACTTATCCAGTGACTGGTCCATTGGATTTCGACATTTGGCACTTCTTCAGGAATGGCTACCATCGGAACAAAACATGAAAAAACACATACATAACGATTATATTAAATTATTAAATCATTAAATTATTAAAATCCCGTTACAGTCCATTATTTTTCCGTTATTATAGGGGAGGTAACTCCTTAATTTTCTATTTTTATTGCTCTCCTGTGAATTTCCACTAGATTAATTTATTTATTAATTTTTAAATTATTATCTATTATCCCCTATATGTTGACTATATTCATTGCCCCTAGAGGGTTCACATGTTATATTATTATTGATAGGTCTCTTTACTTTGCTAATAGAGATCTCAGTTCAGCCATCAAACCTCCTAGGAATTATTACAAGCCCCTTTACTAAAAAAATTTAATTAATATTTTGATATTTTATCATTCTTTGCTATTATCATTTTTTTTTCCATGGTTTTCATATAAAAACTTGACCCTCATCTGTTCCTACTAAATGCTTAGTTATTTATTTTGTTCTCAGTTCTTACTTTTATTTCATATCTACCCTTAATTTGGTAGAGTCACTTAGTTACATTGTATTTGGGGATCAAACCATTAGTTGTGTTGTACTATACTATATTACCCGTTCCTTTACCCGTATACATATACATATATACATACATACACTTTACCCGTATACTTATCCATATATACATACATACACATATATACATATACATACATATATATATATATATACATACACATATATATACAAATACATACACACATACATATACATATACATATATATACATGTACATATACATATATATATACATACACTCACACACCTATACATATACGTACTTACACACATATATATATGCATATCCTTATCTCCGTTCACACACACATATATACACACACACTTATATGCACTCATCCATATATGCATAATTTCATAATTACACATACACAAACATACATGAGACATCATGTTGTACTTCCTCACATCCTAAGATCATTTATACCAACAAAACGTACTTCTTATGATATGCGTACATATGCCATGGTACCTGTTTGAGTCTTTACTTTGCATTGATATATTATATTTTTGACTTTCACATTAGGTCCTTCAAATTTTATTCTCCTAGGGTTTACCTCATTTACTGTGATTATGTTCTTACTCCTACAGTCCTTACTCCTGTTATTAATAAAGGAACCTCCATTATTATTATTATTATTATTATTATTATTATTACCATCATTGTTATCATTCTCACTATTATTATTACTATTATTATTATTATTATTATTATTATTATTATTATTATTATTATTATTATTACTGCTATTTATATTATTGTTCAAATTCTCATTCCTACCTGTTTCTTTAGACTTAAGTATTTTAAGGTTATGTGCTGCTATTATTTGTGCTATGTTCCTAGTATTTGAAAATCCAAATCTAATTATGTGTGTGTTTATAATCTTACCATAGTGTGAGCTCCTTGGGAAGTGTCTACCTAGCACCTCTCTAAACTTAGCTATCAGATTACTCTTGATATTTCTCCCAAATGGGATTATGAGCCAGATTTTATTATTCTTATTATTATCCTCATGGTTATTAATATCGTTTTTAAAGAATTTTAAGTTACCTATGCTGTGTTTATGGGGGTACTTTGGTTTATTTAGTTTATTTTCTTTGTGTTTATTCCTATTATTATTATTATTATTATTATTATTACTGCTTTCAGTTGTTTCAATTCCGTTGCTATCATTTTCAATATAGGAGACCCTTTCTCTATATCCTGCCTTATTCAGTGCTGCATTATAGAAATTAGCTTCATTATTAAATACCCTATTGTTAGCAGATAATTTGGAGAGTCTTAAAGATATATTTTTAACTAGATTCTCTATGATAGCCCTAGGATGGTTACTTGATTTATTTATATACTGTAGGTTCGTTAGGGGTTTGTGGTATGGTCTATATGTTTTATTCTTAATATCTAATGTTACATCTAGGAAATTTGCCACTGAGACATCATCTTCGTAAACTATACCCATCCCCATTCTGCTGAAAAATCTGGCCAGCCTACCCTTAATTCTCTGTAGTTCCTGGTTTGAGCAATTCCTAACATACAACAGGCAGTCGTCTCTATACAAAGCCCCCCTAACCCTAGGGAATTGATCACTTAATTCATAAAGGATAAATGATCCCACCATATCAGCTATTTGGGCTGAGTCAGAGCTCCCCATGGGGACATCAAAGGCCCCAGGGGTATCTTTTCTTACCCATATCTTATCTTTAAAGCTAATGAATGATTTCCTTGCTGCTGTTATAACTTTAAATTCTTCTCTAGTAAGGCCTGCCTTTTTATGGAAGAACCACATTGCCTTATTTAGTACTATTGGGTTAATTGATCTATAAAAGTTAGCTATATCAAATTGGATAAATTTTGTTTCTTCTTTATGCTCATTTGATCTAAACCAATTAATTACTTGGTCTGTACTAGACCATAATTCTAACTTTAATTTAGTGGTTATTGTGGGTAGATAGTTATTTATAATGTTCTTGCTTAATATTCCTATGTCCGATCTCGTTGGGCATATGAGTCTTAGTGATGGCTGTGTCCAGAAATTTACTTTATGGTCCTTGAGTATAAATCTTGGTTCTCTTGGTACCAACGGTTCTGTCCTATCCGTCAAGTTATACTTTTCCATTATTTCTTTAGTTTCTATGTTAGCTTCCTTAAATACTTTCCTGTTTGCTATTTTATAATTCTTCTCAATTTCCTTCTGCAGTAGGTTGTTGTAGTTCTGTTTAGAAAATTTATATATGTTCCCTGTTTTATCTGATTTTACTAGGACTTTATTGGTATTCTTTATTTCTCTGATGATTTCTTCTATGTATCTCATGTGTGTGTTCTTTTTCTGTGACATATTGAATTTGATGTTCTTTACAACTGACCATATCTCTTCCTCAAACTTATCTAGTCTATGGTTGTAAGGCGGGTTATTCCTAGATTTAAAGATTTTTTTCTATTTCGATCCTTCATCTGATGTGTTTTCTTGTTTTCCTTTATTATCCCAGAAGTGTGCTCTCCAACGAATTCTATTTATGAAAGAATGCGTCTTATGGATAAGCTGCTCCATGTAGATTTTCTTTGGTGGGATAGGTATGTCCTTCATGGATATGTCAATGTTGAAAGTCTCCATTGGCAGCGGTTATTTATCTGCGTCTATTGAAGACAAGAAATTATTATAATTTTCCAGAGGATGTAGCAACCATTACCAATATAGCATAAGAACTAACCTTAGGGGATCATTAATTAGATTCCTTAAGGGTCATTCTCACAGTTTATATTTATATTTCAAGGTTTTTAACGGGATTTTAATAATTTAATAATTTAATAATTTAATATGATCGTTATGTATGTGTTTCTTCATGTTTTGTTCCGATGGTAGCCATTCCTGAAGAAGTGCCAAATGTCGAAATCCAATGGACCAGTCACTGGATAAGTTTGGTACAGAAATGTTGACATAGTGTGGTAAATAAATCGATCTTGGATATATCAAGTTTAAAGTTTCTATCTCTTTTAAATATACAAATTTAAAAGTTAAAAACCTTGAAATATATATATATATATATATATATGCAAAGTAAAGATTCAAACAGGTACCATGACATACTTGGGGTGCACTTCAGGACAGGTATGCCGTAGAATTTCTAACCATTTCTCATGCTTTAGAGATAGGAAGTAAATGGCTAGCACTAGTCTTAGCAAATACATCTGGGGTCTTAAGGAAAGTAATAAACGGTATTCATTAGAAAGGTCTATAATAGCTAGATCAATGCCATATGAGAGAGGAAGAAAGTATTGTTCGCTCTGTACCGTGGAACTATACCACATACTCTTCTCTAAGGATAAATTGATTAATAAAGTAAAGAATAATGCTCTGAAATGTACGCATATCATAAGAAGTACATTTCGTTGGTATAAATGATCTTAAGATGTGATGAAGTACAGCATGATGTCTCATGTATGTTTGTGTATGTGCAATTATGCATATATGGATGAGTGCATATAAGTGTGTGTGTGTGTGTGTATATATGAAAGATGTGCATATATATGTACATATATATGTGTGTGTAAGTGTGTGTGTGTGTATGTATATATATATATATATGTATATCATCATCATCATCATCATCATCGTTTAACGTCCGCTTTCCATGCTAGCATGGGTTGGACGATTTGACTGAGGACTGGTGAAACCGGATGGCAACACCAGGCTCCAGTCTGATTTGGCAGAGTTTCTACAGCTGGATGCCCTTCCTAACGCCAACCACTCAGAGAGTGTAGTGGGTGCTTTTACGTGTCACCCGCACGAAAACGGCCACGCTCGAAATGGTGTCTTTTATGTGCCACCCGCACAAGCCAGTCCAGGGGCACTGGCAACGATCTCGCTCGAAAATCCTACAGGAGCCAGTCAGGCGGTACTGGCAACGGCCACGCTCAAAATGGTGCATCTCATGTGCCACCCGCACAAGAACCAGTCCAGGGGCACTGGCAACGATCTTACTTGGCTTGCCGGGTCTTCTCACGCACAGCCCATTTCCAAAGGTCTCGGTCCGTAGTCATCGCCTCGGTGAGGCCCAATGTACGAAGGTCTTGCCTCACCACCTCAGCCCAGGTCTTCCTGGGCCTACCTCTTCCACGGGTTCCCTCAACTGTTAGGGTGTGGCACTTTTTCACGCAGCTATCCTCCTCCATTCTCACCACATGTCCATACCAGCGCAATCGTCTCTCTTGCACGCCACAACTGATGCTTCTAATGTTCAGCTTTTCTCTCAAGATACTTACACTCTGACGGGTATTCACATTGACATTACACATCCAACGGAGCATACTGGCTTCATTCCTTGCGAGCTTACGTATGTCCTCAGCAGTTACAGCCCATGTTTCACTGCCATGTAGCATGGTTGTTCGTACGCATGCGTCATACAGTCTGCCTTTTACTCTGAGTGAGAGTCCCTTTGTCGCCAGCAGGGGTAAGAGCTCTCTAAACTTTGCCCAGGCTATTCTTATTCTAGCAGCTACACTTTCAGCGCACCCACCCCCACTACTAACTTGGTCGCCCAGATAGCGGAAGCTATCGACTACCTCTAGTTTTTCACCCTGGAATGAGATAGAAGTTGTTTCCTGTTTGTTTGCAGTCTTTATTGCACCTGAACATCTGCCACAAACAAAAACTAACTTGCTAGTTAACCTGCCTTTGATGTTGCTGCACCTCTTATGTGTCCATAGCTTGCACCGGGTACATCTTATAGAGTTACTACCTACTCCTTTTCTACATACTGAGCATGGCCATCTACCTGAAGGGGTTTGTGTTTTATCTACCTTCCTACTTATTAGGATTTTGGTTTTAGCTAGGTTGACTCTAAGGCCCTTCAATTCTAGACCTTGCTTCCACACCTGAAACTTCTCCTCTAGTTCTGATAGTGACTCCGCAATTAGGGCAAGGTCATCAGCATAGAGGAGCTCCCAGGGGCAACCTGTCTTGAACTCCTCTGTGATTGCCTGGAGGACTATGGTAAATAATAGGGGGCTGAGGACGGAACCTTGGTGGACCCCTACCTCTACCCGGAATTCATTGCTGTACTCATTTCCAACCCTCACCTTACTGGCCGCATCTCTGTACATGGCTCGCACAGCTCTCACTAGCCATTCTTCTATCCCAAGTTTCTTCATTGACCACCAGATAAGGGATCGGGGGACCCTGTCAAAGGCTTTCTCCATGTCAACGAAAGCCAGGTACAGAGGTTTATCCTTGGCTAGGTATTTCTCTTGCAACTGTCTCACTAGAAATAAGGTATCAGTAGTGCTTTTACCTGGCACGAACCCAAACTGCATCTCATCTAAATTGATTCGCTCCCTAATTAGTTGGGCTATGACCCTCTCTGTAACTTTCATAACCTGATCTAACAGCTTGATGCCTCTGTAATTATTTGTATGTGTATATGTATATGTATGTATATGTACATGTATATATATGTGTATGTATGTGTATGTGTGTTGTATTTGTATGTATGTGTGTATGTGTATGTGTGTGTATATATATATATATATATATGTATGTATATGTGTATACATATATGTACGTATATATATAAAACACAAACCCCTTCAGGTAGATGGCCCTGCTCAGTATGTAGAAAAGGAGTAGGTAGTAACTCTATAAGATGTACCCGGTGCAAGCTATGGACACATAAGAGGTGCAGCAACATCAAAGGCAGTTTAACT
>NC_142944.1:26550811-26603311 GCF_046866305.1 Octopus bimaculoides | reverse complement strand
CAGTCATTTGACTGCGGCCATGCTGGAGCACCGCCTTTAGTCGAGCAAATCAACCCCAGGACTTATTCTTTGTAAGCCTAGTACTTATTCTATCGGTCTCTTTTTACCAAACCGCTAAAATACGGGGACGTAAACACACCAGCATCGATTGTCAAGCGATGTTGGGGGGGACAAACACAGACACACAAACACACATATATATATACATATACATATATACGACGGGCTTCTTTCAATTTCCGTCAACCAAATCCATTCACAAGGTTTTGGTCAGCCCAAGGCTATAGTAGAAGACACTTGCCCAAGGTGCCACGCAGTGGGACTGAACCCGGAACCATGTGGTTGGTAAGCAAGCTACTTACCACACAGCCACTTCATATTTTTTGTATGTTGCATTTTGTGCAGCTTGTTAATTATAAGAACACAAATTAAATATGTATTAATATCTACTGTATAAAATACTGTAACATATATTCATATCAACAATGGGCCACAAGTAGAACTAGTCATAAATGTAGAACATTGCCCCTCCATGTTCACTTTCATTGCATACACACTCCCTTTCGAAACATAATAATACACTATACATTTCATCCCTAAACATTAATCCAAGCAATTTCACTGTGACCAAGCAATTTCACTATGTAATCAATAGCAATCACACTATATAAACAGGATAGTCCATTTACAGCACAAACTATAACATTTAAACAAATGTTATGTACGAATATACATGCACACATATTTAGGTGCACTCCTATATGATCATATATTCCAAATTACATGTGTGTACACACTATAAATAGTGTACATTGTACTATAATTCCTATCTATAATGATTTCACTATACCATATCAGTTGAGTTGAACAATCAGTATAAAAGGGAATATTTCAACAAAACAGTGCAATATACACACTGTACATAATTTATAATCATGTATTCATATTAGTAACTATTGATAAGTAAATAAATAAAGGGAAGAAGGAAGTCCATACAGCAAAGAATTATTCCAAGTACTAAAAAGAGAAGTCAAAGAAATAAAAGGTTGCTAATAAGGAGCAGAGACATAACATGATTACAGCATATTGTACTAGAAAGAATTGAGACATTGTAGAGGAGAAAGCTTTCAACAGGATCCCTCACACAGTAATTTGGTAGGTTTCTGTTGGAAGCAGATAATAGCTTGTTAGAGTCTCCAAACCATGTACAGTAATGCTGTTAGCAAGGTGAGATTTAGTGATGAGTTTACTGTGCAGGTCTTCCAGGGCTCAGTGTTCAGTACCCTTCTATTTATCACTCTCCTCCAGATCATTGCAGAAAAGCTTAACGCTGGACACATGTCAGAATTACTATTTATATGCTGATGACATTGCTCTCATAACTGAATATGAAGGAAGATTAGAGAAGAATTTCTAAGCATGGAAGGAAAAGATGGAATCAAAAAGTCTCAAAGTTAACTAAGCAAAGACTAGAGTACTAGTAAGTAGGAAAACAGATAAACTTTCTTCCATTGAAGAAAGAGCCTGGTTTGATAGGTATAAAAAGAGTAGGAATTTCATAAAGCGTACTCAGTGCAGACCTTGAATGCACAAAAGTTGCATCACAAGTAGCTGGGGCCCTACAATTGTTGCTGAGAATTGGATGGTGAACAGGTACAGAAAATTACGACAAGCATGGTCCCCCTCTTCCTTTGAGAATGTGAGGCTACAGCTTTATCCAAGGTACTGTTCCAAACAGCATAATTTTCCAAGAGCTATCTTCTCTGGCAAGATTTATAGTATTTTGTATATATATACCAAGCAATCAATTAGAGATTCAGGAATATCCATGGTCTGAGACTTGAACAGATTATCAAAACTCTCAGTATTACTCTGTTGCCGGGAAACTCAGAGTTTCCTGGTGACCCAACAGGTCACGAGTAATATTAAATATTTAATATTAATATTAAAAATGAACTTCAATCGTGCTTGCTTGCAATGATACACAGCCAAACTGGTGCATAATGGGAAAATACTATGAATTAAGGTTCTCCTGAAATGTGAATACAAATGGAATAAAACAAGTTTCATGTAAATTGGGAAACTGGTTCTTGAGATATTGGGGGTTTGGGGGGTATAAATACTCCAAACAGTGCATAATGGGAAAACACTCCATAAATAACTTAACCCTGAAAGGGAAGAAACTAACTTTTCAATTAGACACATTATGATGGGCAAAATTCTTAGTGACTTGCTATTGAAGAAATACGAGTTGTTTTTTATAGTAAATGTTTCTAATTTTGCTTTTGTTAAACAATATTTTAATCATTTACAAATATTTTTAAGTGAATGTGATTTTCAGCTTTCTTTAAACAGACAATATTTTAATCTTTTTCCAAATCATTTCAAGGGAAAATTTTGGGGGACATATTAAAAAATATCTTAAAGTGAAAATGACTTTTAAAGTATGGTAAATATTTCATAAAAGATCCGTTTGTAACCTTGGTGTGAAATAATTTTTTTCCATAGGTTTTTTCGAGTGCATTCAACGTATTTCACCTCCAAAGATTTGGCTGCTATTTCTAGCACACCCTGCAACTACATAACAGCTATTTGCGATAAAGGATCCAAAATAACTGTTACATGGTAGCAGGGCATGCAAGGAATAGCAATCAAATCTTTCCTTTTCTGGGTAAAGGAGCCATTTACATGTGATTTTGATGTCACATTTGTTGAAAGCATGTGAAATAATCTGGGGAAAAAAGAAAATATCCATGAAACAAAACTGTTGGTGGGACAATCTAGGTGAAGAGTTTTTGAACAATTACATCTTAGTACCTCTCAATCAAATGATGAGAAGCAACAATTCCACCTATATCAGATGCTTCCCTGGAATCATAAAAGAGTACCGATGCCACTCATTTCCCGACTGAATTCCTTGATTCACTTGAACTATCAGGACTGCCACCACATAAGCTGGAATTGAAAAAAGGATCACCCATAATTCTAATGAGGAACTCGAGTCCTCCAAGGCTTTGTAATGGAATGCATATGAACATGGAAGAACTGCACAACAATCTCGTAGTAGCAAGAATCAATACTGCCACTTTCAGAAATGAAATCATTATGATACCAAGAATAACAATTTATCTGAAGGTGAGGATATCCCTTTGCAGCAAAGTCAATTCCCAGTTCAATCATGCCAATCATGACAATTCATAAGGCACAAGGACAAATTATGGACAACGTCTTGATTTATCTGGAACAGCCTGTATTCCAACACGGTCAACTGTATGTGGCCCTTAGCTGCAGAAAACGAAAGGAGAATGTCAGAGTGTTCCTGAAGGATACCCAATCAACTAAGAATGTTGTCATCAAAAGCATTCTTTTAAACAAACTGTAACAGTGTCAAAATGAGAAAATATTCCTTCCGACGTCAGAACATGGAAGGAAAAGGAAAAACTAAGACAAGTATGAATAATTTCCTTCATTTCAATGCAATGTTGTATTCAGCCTCAATGTTTTATAACCTGAACCGTCAGTGACCTAACAGAGCCATTTATGTGTGATATTGATGTAAATAGAAGGGACGATGAGACTAATAAAGCAAGGGCTGAGCATCTGGAAGAACAGAGGGAAAGAGACAGAAGCAGGAGAGATCAGGAAATGAACACTTGAAGTGCTGAGACAAAAGCAGGAGATGTCTTGAATTGGATGCTCATGTGAATACAAATGGAATAAAACAAGTTTTGCGTAAATCAAACCACAGGTTACTGAGATAAATATGGGAGGGGTGGGTATCTTTATAAATAGCCAAATGTGCATATAATGGGGAAAATGCTTTGAAAGTAAGGTACCACTGAAATGTGAATACACACGGAATAACAGAAATTTCGCATAAATTGGCCCACGGTTTTTTTCGGATACCTTAAACTATTGGGGACACAACAGGTTACAGGTAGTCTAGCATTATTATAAAAATGAAAAATAAACATATTTAAGAAAGGTCATTTTTGTATTCAACTATTAGTGATGTCAGTGGATAATGAAATAATAATAAAAATAAACAAGAATTCTACATTATAACAATTTTAAATATACAGAAATATAATCTAAAAATGGCTATTTATGTATTCAACTACTGGTGATGTCACTGGATAATTAAAGAATGAAAAATAAAGATAAAAATTCTATGAGTATTAGAAATTTAGACAATTATTAGAATTATTAGAAACTTAATCAACAATTAGTTATCTACTTATTAAATTATTAAACCTTTTAGAAGAATTAACCTTATTATATGATATATGAAAAATTATTACAATTAATAACTGAAATATTTGAATGTCTTTCTAAATTCATGGCAACATCTTATTGTAAAGTTCACATTAAAATTCAATAAAATTAATTTAGAAGTAATTATATAATGTTTCTTCAAGGCAAAGATCACATGTAGAATTACCAATATTGTACGATGGTGCATAACTAATAATGGACCATTTTAAATCCTACTTAATGTTCTTATCTTTTAAATCCCAAATGCATTTACTAAGATTTATAGAATTACTTTTTCTTCTATATGAATGAGAATGATTATGAAATCTAGATTTCCATTTAGTAGCAGATGAACCAATATAATAATACTTATGATCTGTTATTATCTTACACTGATATACCATATATTTTTCCTTAAACACTCATTTTCTAAAGGGCATACAATTTTATTTTGACAATCACATAGGCATTTATTCATTTGCATTTGGTACACAGTTAAAAAAAAATTCCAGTAGTTCCCCTCTGCAAATTAGGTGGGATTATTATTACTACAATTAATATTAAAGCTAGGTGATAACCTAACTGTATTATCAGAGTTATGATTACTTATAGAATCAAAACCTAGTTCAGAAAGAATATCATTAGAGTTATTAGATATTCCTTAAATCTCTGTTTATTGTGTGCTGCTATAATCTCAGTGTAAAGCTTTTTGTATTCAACCACTAGAAATTTAACTATGGCAATTAAATAATTTCCCATATTTACCTGAAGTGAGGAAATATTTATCTAGAGCAGCAAAAAATTTGGGGGGGATATTTGAAGCTATTGAATATGAGAATGGAGCATTATACCATATAAGATTTGTTGATCTATTCTTTTTATTATCTATATAAACTTTTTTATTAGTACTACCTTTAACATTGGATTTTTCCTACTGTCTTACTGTAATTTTATTCTTAAATTTATTATTATTGTGATTAAGCCAAGTGAGACCATAACCTGTGGCCTATACCAGTGGTGTAACCAGCCCACTTATTTGTACCTTTCCTTCATTGGACACTAAACTCTGCTTGCGAAGACCTGTTCAGGCAAGTGAACTTGAAATCAAATTCGATGAAAGCACCACTTGACTGGCATCTGTGCTAGTGGAGCGCTAAGAGCAACATCTGAGCATGATCGTTGCCAGGGCCACTAACTGGCTCCCGTGCTGGTGGCACATAAAAAGCACCATTTGAGTGTGATTGTTACTAGCATTGCCTTATTGGCACTTGTGCCGGCAGCACGTGAAAGACAACATTCAAGCGAGGTCGTTGCCAGTGCCACTAGACTGGCTCCTGTGCAGGTGACACGTAAAAAACACCATTTGAGCGTCATGGCTGTTGCCAGTACCGCCTGACTGGCGCTCGTGTCAGTAGCACATAAAAGCACCCACTACACTCTCGGAATGGTTGGCGTTAGGAAGGGCATCCAGCTGTACAAATTCTGCCAGTCAAACCGTCCAGCCCATGCCAGCATGGAAAGCTGACGTTAAACGATGATGATGATGATGATGATGATGATGATGATGATGGTCGTCGTCGTCGTCGTCGTCGTCGTCGTCGTCGTCGTCGTCGTCGTCGTCGTCGTCGTCGTCGTCGTCGTCGTCGTCGTCGTCGTCGTCGTCGTCGTCGTCGTCGTCGTCGTCGTCGTCGTCGTCGTCGTCGTCGTCGTCGTCGTCGTCGTCGTCGTCGTCGTCGTCGTCGTCGTCGTCGTCGTCGTCGTCGTCGTCGTCGTCGTCGTCGTCGTCGTCGTCGTCGTCGTCGTCGTCGTCGTCGTCGTCGTCGTCGTCGTCGTCGTCGTCGTCGTCGTCGTCGTCGTCGTCGTCGTCGTCGTCGTCGTCGTCGTCGTCGTCGTCGTCGTCGTCGTCGTCGTCGTCGTCGTCGTCGTCGTCGTCGTCGTCGTCGTCGTCGTCGTCGTCGTCGTCGTCGTCGTCGTCGTCGTCGTCGTCGTCGTCGTCGTCGTCGTCGTCGTCGTCGTCGTCGTCGTCGTCGTCGTCGTCGTCGTCGTCGTCGTCGTCGTCGTCGTCGTCGTCGTCGTCGTCGTCGTCGTCGTCGTCGTCGTCGTCGTCGTCGTCGTCGTCGTCGTCGTCGTCGTCGTCGTCGTCGTCGTCGTCGTCGTCGTCGTCGTCGTCGTCGTCGTCGTCGTCGTCGTCGTCGTCGTCGTCGTCGTCGTCGTCGTCGTCATCATCATTATTATTATTATTATTATTATTATTATTCATACCAACCATATATTTAGTATTTACATTTTCAGACCTACACTTTCTTCAATACTTAGATTTTTGCTAACACATTTGTATCATTATTGCTCTTTCTTTTATTTAGTTTAGTTAAAAAAGATTGCTTCAATTATTTCTATCTAAATTATTCAGTTTTATTATACTCCCTATTAATTTCCATCTTATCCAAAATTCTATCATTTCCAAGAAATTTATTATTATTATGATTCTGGATACAGTCACTTTTATCTTTATATCCAGCTTCAAATAAAGCATGGTTATAGTAATTTTGATTTTGTTTAAATACATCCTCATTAGCCGAAAGTCTTGAAATATGAGTAGATATATTTTTAATGATACAATTTATTATGCTTCATGGATGATTTGAATTTTTATTTACATATCTTAAGCATTCATTAGGCTTATTAATGTTGGAATAGCTCATTACTTAAACCAAGAGTAACATCAAGGAAGTTAGTTCTAGTATAGTATAGCGACAGATAGACCGAGACGCTTAAAGAATTTTAAAAGATTTTTCTGGACCTTTCTAAATTAACCATATTAGATCTATATATAGTGAATAGAGTGTCATCTCTATATAACCCACTTCTTAATTCAAGAAATTCATTATGTATATGTGGTATCCTCCATCTTCAATGTCATGGTACTGACACGATATTGTGACAGATGGTTTAGATACACTTGTACCTGTGTTGTAACAGTAAACAAGATAACGATGCAATTATAATAACAATGTAACAACCCAACAATCTCTTCATGAAGCTACAATCAATATTCCAAACAAACTAACCAGCCGACACCTTCCGACTTCACTGTGAACTCAACTTGAACTAACTCACAAACTTCACTCCAACCGCTGCTATTTATAATCACTTGGTCCAATCTATTTACCACAAGGGAGTGTTGGGACTCTCATCACAACATCTCCCCTTTTGAGATTTTGACTTCCATAAGTGTTGCATTGTATTTGTTTATCGATAAAGATATAACATCTGGTGACAAGGATCATTCAAAACTCACATGGGTTAATTGACAATTTCTGCATCATGGAAAACCTATTAGATGCAGTAGTACAGCTTCAAGAGAAGCAACAACTACAGGAATTGTGAAAACAAATACTACAGCTACAACAACAATTGAGTTACAGTTGGTGAAGTCCAAAAATCCAGTAAGTTCATTTACATCAGGTGTCATGGCTAATCCAATTTCTGAATTTATGTATAATCCAGAGGAGGGTGTTACATTTTTTGTGTATTATAGAAGTTATGAAGAAATTTTTAACAAGTGCAAGTCATAGTTGGAGGAGCAAACAGTAAAGCTTTTACTATGCAAGGTAGCTCCTGTTAATGTAACTTTATTCTGCCTAAAAACTCAAGTGAGATTGGTTTTCAAAAATCCATGGAAATGCTTTCAAAAATTTTTGTGATAGAAGTTCATTATTTAACACCAGAATGGAGTGTTGAAACTTAACAACAAATGAGGAGGAGAATTTTATCACCTATGCTGGAGTAGTCAACCATATGTGTGGAGATTTCAAACTCCAGGATCTCACTCAGGATATGTTCAAATCCCTTATCTTCATGCAAGGATTTATAGCACCCAAATACAGAGAAATTCAGGCAAGAATTCTCTTGAAAATGGAGCAAGCAAACCAGGATTTATCTCCACAGACCATTGCAGAAGAATGTCAGACTATGGTAAATCTTAAACATGATGTGAAAAAAATACAAGATAAAGACACTGCAAAAATTCAAAAATGTGTCGTCCTGGAAAGCACAATAAAAAAAAAAAGTGTCAGGCCCCAATCCATGTTATGGTTGTAGAGGCCTACACTACAAAAAGGACTGTCCATTTAAATACAAAAAATGCTATAGTTGTCAGAAGCTGGAACACAGGAGTTCTCATTGTAGAACAAGACTATGAGGCTCAAACACAAAAAGTTGTAAGGTGTTTTCAGCAGAGAGTGATTGTGACGGAAAAACAAGAGAATCCGTGCAAGGGAAACTAAATGACATGAATACCAAATTACTGTTAAAAACAGGTAGTGACATCTTGATTATAAATGCAGATACTTGGAAAAAAATTGGTAAACCAAGATTATGTAAAACAGTGAAAATAGTGCATGGCATGGGTAATAAATTACATTTCACGGGCAAAACATGTATCAACGTCACATTTTGAGGAGAGACACGCAAAGCAAAATTATTTGTTGTGGATAATACAATCAATCTGTTTGGTATAGATTGGTTAGAACTATTCAATTTATGGCACCTCCCCATAAACCTTTGCAGCAATAACATAAATGGTTGTCCCGTTAAAAACAAGTCTTCAGAAGACCTGAAGAAAAAATTGAAAAAATGTTCCAGCAAGTGTTATCAGAGGATCTAGGTCTATGTAGGAACATGGAAGCCTATTTCCAAGTAAATGAAAATGCTGTATCTATATTTAAAGCAAACAGAAAAGTAACGTTCGCAACAATTTAAACCATAAATGAAGAGTTGGACAGACTCGAAAAGAGTGGAGTCATCAAAAATGTGGATTACTCGAAATGGTTGGCACCCACAGTATGTATTAAAAAAAAAAAAAAAGGCTGTGTGCCAATTTCTCTACAGGATTGAACAACTGCTTAAAAACATACCACCATCCACTCCTAACTGCAGATGACATTTTTCTCAAAGTTAAATGCTGGAAAATTTTTTTCCAAATTAGATCTGTCTGAAGCCTATTTACAGATAAAAGTAAAATGAAAAATGACTATAAATACACACAGAGGATTGTACAGATATACACAATTACCTTTTGGATTAAAAGCTGCACTAGCAAATCATGGATATTATGTTATCTGATTGTGAATTTGCAATCCCGTACTTGGACAATATTTTGATCAAGAGTAGTTCTTGTGAACAGCATATGGAACACATAAAAGCTGTGTTTATGAAAATCAACGTCTCCGGGTTCATTTTGAGTGAAGAAAAATGTGAATTCTTTCTACCCCAAATTAAGTATTTAGGACAAATAATTCACAAATGTGGTATACGTCCTGACCTGTTGAGGGCAGACACAATAAGGAATGTGCCTGCACTGACAAATATTCCAACTTTACAAGCATTTCTTGGGTTGGCAAACTAGTATCAAAGTTACATTCTTAATATGCAAAGTTAAGAGTTCAATTGAACAACTTATTGAAAAAACAAGGTAAAGTGGAATTGGTCCACTAAATGCCAGAACACTTTTGAAGAAATAACAAAAATTCTAATCTCAGACTTGTTGTTAGCATATTACGGTCCCAAAATGGACATCATTGTAGCATCTGATGCTTCCAAGCATGGATTAGGTGCAGTTCTACTTCATAAATATGAAAACGGAAATATAAAACCAGTAGTTCATGTTTTGTGCTCGCTAATAGCAACAGAGAAGAGATATAGTCAAATTGAAAAGAAGGTCCTAGCAACTATTTTTGCAGTTAAAAAATTTCACAGGTTTCTGCATGGCAGAAGTTTTTTTATTGCAAACTGACCATAGACCTTTGCCGTCAATTTATGGTCTAAAAAAAGGTTACTGACTCATACTGTGAACTGCTTGCATGGATTAGGTGCAGTTCTACTTCATAAGTGTTATGGCATTTAGTGGACCAATTATAATATTACTAAATTATAATTTCAAAATGCAATTACATTCCATCAAAAAAAAAAATTGATCATACTGACTGCTTTTTGAGATTAATTCCAAAAAATATGAACCACTAGAAGAGACTGTTATAGCTACACTGCAGGCAAAAAATGAAATTAATAGTGTTAAAATGAACATTATCCAAGAACTATCAGTGACTGCACAGGATATAAGAATGAAAGCTGTAGGGGATGAGTATATTACGAAAATAAAAGAAGCTTTAAAAAATAAACAGAATAAAAATTCAGTTGCCAGTAATTTTTCAGTTTGCAATGATATTCTGATGTATGCCCAAAGAGCGGTGGTTCTAACTACATTCCAAAAAAGTGTATTACAACAATTTCACAGTGAACATCCAGGAATGTCAAGGATGAAGGCTCTGATGAGGAGTTAAGTCAATTGGCCATCTATAGACCAAGATATTGAAAACTTGGTGAGAATATGCCATGGTTGACTGCTCACTGCCAAAGCCCTGCCAGTAAAATATCAATTATGGCCAGAGACAGAGAACCCATGGTTTAAGTTACACATTGGCTGTGCCAGATTAGTAAATGGTGCTTACTACCTAATCAGAGTAGATAGCCGTACTAAATGGCCGAAGGTTTACAAGTGTTATAGACCAACCTCTAAGACATAGAGTTCTTATATAAATTGTTTGTATGATATGGTGTCCCTGACATGTTAGTTTCAGAGAACAGAATGCAGTTCTCTGGGTATGAATTGAAGAACTTCTGTAAAAGGCACGAGATAATTTTTGAATTTTTAAAATCTTTTAAATTTTGTAAAAATATATTAGGAAGTTATATATATATATATATATATATATATATATACTAGCAGTATAGCCCGGCTTTGCCCGGGATTAAGTTGGGATTATTAAGCTAATCAAGTTCTTTATTTCAAACCAAACTAAGTAACATGACGTCAAATTTGGGCAGAATCAGTGTTGCAACTGGAGTGCATGGATTGAGAGTTTGATTGGCAGAGGTCATCAGGTTACACATGCCATCCCTTTGAAAACACCACCGCCATCATCTAACCCCTCTTTGCTCATGGGTTAGGAACCCTTCCAGCAAGGAAAATAGAATGACCAAAAGGGCTCCCGTTTCTCTGTGTCTAAAGCGGTTCTGTTCAGATATGAGAACACGGATGTTACGAAAGTAAAACGTTAATGTTCGAAACTGCAGCAGGCCATAGATAATTCTTTATTTTGTATATTTCTCTTATTGTCCTGTTCTGGCGTTTCGCGAAATTTTTCTGGAGAACATTATTTTTCTTTGTGGTTGGGTCGTAGATGACCTCTTTCTAGCATATTGGATGTCCACCTAGTGGTCATCTCTTATACACATGTAATACAATTTTTTCTGAATTTTCAGATTTGTTATATGCTAGGCCACTTGGTTTTAAATTGAATTAATATTCAATTTATCATCCTATCTATATAAATATATATATATATATATCTATATATATATATATATATATATATATATATATATATATATATATATATATATATATATATGAGCAACACACACATACACACACACACGTATGTACACCAATTGCATACATACTTTTTGTACGCATACATGTTCGTATGTGTGTGTGTGTGTTGCCTGTATATCAACAAAACACACACACCTTGCCTTACATATATATACGGATAAATGATTTGAAATAAATATATTTTGAACCTTATCTCCTACTTCAAAATGTCTTGTTGCCTTATCTGTATTTTCTTTAAATATATATTTTCCTGGCAACAATTTATCGAAGTTTGATTTTATTTTCTGTGTGAACATTAACTCTACGGGAGACTTTCTTGAACTGGAATTCGGATTGGGAATTACTCTATATACCCTCAAGAATTTCATTAGTGATTTGTCATTTCCTACATCATTCCTTGCTTTTTTTTTTAATGTTTGCTTGAAAGTATCAATGAATCTTTCTACCTGCCTATCTGACCTCAGATGGTGGGGTGGGGTAAAAATATGCTTTATCGCATGTATTTTGTAGAAATTTTTGAATTCATGACCTGTAAATTATCTGATACTAACGTGTCCATTATCTGATATCAACGTGTCTGGAACACCGCATCAGGCAAATTATTTCTACAGGAACTTTATTGTTGTCTTCACAGTTGATTTATTGCACTTGCATACCTCTGACCATTTTGTACTGCTATCAACAATGATTAGATAGTGTGCACCATTCACTGGTCCAGCATAGTCAATATGTACCCTGGACCACAGACTATTCATCTCATGCCACGATTGATATTTCACTGGTGGTGCTTTGGCTGCTAGTGCACAACCTCTACATGATTTTACACAATTTTCATTGTCCCAGTCCCTTGTCGACCAATAT
Source organism: Octopus bimaculoides (assembly GCF_046866305.1). Classification (NCBI taxonomy): domain Eukaryota; kingdom Metazoa; phylum Mollusca; class Cephalopoda; order Octopoda; family Octopodidae; genus Octopus; species Octopus bimaculoides. The sequence goes on along the minus strand of NC_142944.1, from coordinate 26,590,740 downwards.
ACATAGCTCCTCATTAAGGCTTTGATTCTCAACATTCCCAGATGTTGACTGTGGAATTTCTGCAAAACTCGTTTCTGTATTTCTGTATTTCAGTTGGTACTACCACTCTTTGTGTGTACATTAAAACGTTGTCACATAGTGAAAAATTATTTGAATTTGTATTTTTCTTTATCAGCATCTCTTTCTTTCTTGTAATGTCTTATCCTCTGCAGATTTCATTTTTATATTATGCACTGTCACTGGCAGTTCATAAATAACATTACACATAACGTTTTTTATTAATTTTTTTCTTCAATTCAGCTGCTGAGTTCTTTTCACAGGTAGGGCAGCCATTTAAATTTTTTACAGTACTGGCTTACTGGGAGATCCCATAAGTCAAATAACTCCAACCAGTACCAAATAGATTGGCTGTGTTCTTTACAATGAAAACTTTCGCCTTGTAAGCTTTTCCTTGAAATGACATCATTCCACATTTTGCCTACAAAGTGTAGTTTGTCATCCATCACGCCACATGCAGTTTTTGCTGTTTTTCCTAACATAGGCTTCCCTATTTTCTTCTACATGTCAGTGTTAATGATTGAAATGTCACTACTAGTATCCAGTTGTAATTTAATATTTACTCCGTTTACTTTTATGTGAACAAATTTCCTTATTTGAGAGTCAATTTTACTTTCTGCTGAGAGCACTTTCGAATGTTTTACATTTTACCTTCGTACTTTTGTTCTGCAGTGTGAACTTGTCTCCAAATTTTTGACAACTAAAATTTTTGGTTTTTAAATGGACAATCTTTTCTGAAATGCAAGCCTCCACATCCATAAAATGGATTAGGACCAAGCAATCTTCTTTGGTTATACTTTCTCAGTCAACATATCTGTAGTTCTGTGAAATTCTTTCCTTGAATTTTTCTTACGTCATGTTACAGGTTTACCATCCTTTGACACTCTTCTGCAACAATCTGCAGGATTAAATCTTGGTTTGCTTGTTCAAGTTTTGAAAGAATTCTTGCTTGTATTTCTGTATCTTCATTTGTTGTAAGGCCTTGTACAAAAATGAGGCACTTAAACATCTCAGGAGTAAGTTCTTTCAATCTAAAACTTTCACACATTCTGTTGACTGTTCTTGCATATGTAATTAAGTCATCATCCTCTTTTTTTAGTTAAATTCTGACACTCCATTCGAGTGTTAGATAGATTAGTTTTATCACCAAATATGCTAGACAGTAATTTGATTGTTTCATTCGATACGCTGTTTGGCGAAAACGAACTTACTGCATTTTCGAACTTCTTTGCGTATAACTCCAATAATTGTTGTTGTTGCTGTACTAGTTGCTTCTGCAACTCCTGTTGCTGTTCTTGTTGCTGCTTTTGCAACTCTACTATAGAAGCTAATAGATCTTCCATCATTTAACAAGTTGTATTATGAAAAAATTGTTTAATAACCTATGTGAGCTTCGAAACCCTCGCTACCAGCTGTAACCTCCATCTCCAATGTGGTACTGACACGATAGTGTGACGGATGGTTTTGATACACTGTACCAGTGTTGCAACAAGATAACGATGCAGACGTTATAACAACATAATGATCCAACAATCAATATTCCAAATGAACTAACCAGCTGATACCTTCTGATTTCACTGCAAACTCAACCTGAATTAACTCACAAACTTCACTCCAGCCACTACTATAATCGCTCAGTCCAGTCTATTTCTTGCAAGGGGGTGTCATGACTGTCATCACAACAGAATACAATTAAAAATATAAGTACCAACCAAATTGGTTACTTGAGCCAAATCACTGCACCCCATAGTAATGTCAAAATAATCAGGCCTGTCAGTTCTAGTCCAATACTTCCCATCAAATTCAATTATGGTTTTCCTACCTGTTAGTACTATATCAACCTCACGTTTGGATAACTCTGAATTCTTCATAGTGAAAATTAATGCTTTATTCAGAAGGATAGTGTTGATAAATATGTAATAATTAGAAATATCCAACTGAATGAATCTAGTATGTTTTTTATCCTAAGTGTTAATGTCAGTGAACCAACTAATAACCTCCAAGGAATTAGATAAAAAAGATAAACTAATATTTTGTTCAAGCTTAGGAATATGTTTATGAATAATAAATTTACTAATCTTATCAATATCTTATTTCAATGGGTAGATCAGTCTAACCTGTGGATCAATATTAAAATTAGGATTAAATTAGTTCTGGGGGTTTTGGAAGTGTAAGGTTCAGTTCGATTTTCAACTTGTAGATCTTCAACAATGTCTTTGACAATTAAGTTAATGCTTAGTAAATTTTCTTTGGAGGTAATTTTATAATCCTTTGTTGTTTTTTAACTAAAGAGTATTTTTCTGGTTCTAACTTATAAAGATTTCCAGTTTATTTGCATGAACAAGTATTCCAGGTTAACTCCTAAATTCTTTCAATAACTGTTGTAATTTCCTTAGATGAGGGTTTCTTCTCACAGGGAATCGGTAGAATTTAACTACTAAGAGATACTAATAGTTTCATGCTTTTATGATACCTTAACTAGGTATATTTATAAAATATGCCATGTATCTTCAAGCAATCTTTCAGGCTCTATTTATGCATTATGTAGATTTTAGAAACGAGAATGCTGGACAGAAAAAATGTAAAAAAACGTAAAGAAGGTTGATGCAAAAAATGGAATGAGAAGAAAGAAATGAAATCTGGAAAACTAAGATCGCCATCCTCCTTGAACCATATTAAATATGCCAAAGACTGCAACTCAATCTGGTGCAGCAATCTGAATAGACAGGGTATAAGAGGCATCAAATATGGTGTGTAAGAAAAACGATTGTGCTGGTATGGTCATGTGATACGTATGGATGAGGACAGCTGTGTAAAAGAGTACTGATCTCTAACTGTAGAGGGAACCCATGGAAGCAGTAGATCCAGGAAGACATGGGACAAGATGGTGAAGCATGATCTTCAAATGTTGGGCTTCATGGAGGCAATGACAAGTGACCGAGACCTTTGGTGATATGCAATGCTTGAAAAGACTTGTCAAGTCAAGTGAAATCGCAGTTGTGGCCAAATGTTGGTGTCAAGTAACTGGTACCTGTGCTCGTGGTTTGTAAAAAATACCCTTTTCACTCTTGGAGTGGTTGGCATTAGGAAGGGCATCCAACTGTAGAGACCATGCCAAATAAGATTTGAACCTGGCGCAGCTCTTCAGCTTACCAGATTCAGTCAAACTGTCTAACCCATGTCAGTATGGAAAGCAGACACTATATGATATGGACCATCTATTCATGCAATCTGAATTGAATCGCATTTTAATTTCCAATTCAGTTCTCTCCTCAAAATCTTTATGGAGGGCCATCTGTTTGTGTGATCCAGATGTATCACCCACTACACTCTCGGAGTGGTTGGTGTTAGGAAGGGCATCCAGCTGTAGAAACTCTGCCAAATCAGATTGGAGCTTGGTGTAGCCATCTGGTTCACCAGTCCTCAGTCAAATCGTCCAACCCATGCTAGCATGGAAAGCGGACGTTAAACGATGATGATGATAGTTTATAGATGTGCTAGCCAGACGATCTGATCTATGATGAGGTTGATAAAGTAGGGTTAATTAGTTTGTCCATCTACCTTGAATAACCTCAATGATGATGGTGATGATAGTAACAGAAAAATGGCAGATAGTTTCACCCAACATTCTCATGAATTCTCATTGGCTCAATGATATGTAGAATATTGGCACAAGGTTTTCAGTTTCACTTCTAAAGGATTACTTGACACATCAGAACTAAAACAGCTATGCAAACTGACTTATTGTATTTTATACTTCAGCCTTTCCAACTTGTTGCTTACATATGTATATGTGATGATATAATTGATTTTCCTTCGGTCTACAGCTTACCCCCTCTCAATCTCTCTGTCTGAATTCTGTCTCTCTTTCTCATCTAACAATCTATCAATATCTCTTACAGGTACAACTATCAATTTCTATCATAATTTTAAATTTCCCTTGTTTCCCCTTTTGATGTTATGGACCTATCTCTCTCTATCTATTTGCTCCCACAGGTACTTCTAATTTTGGTTGGAAATTTCAAACTCAATCCTCTTCAAGAAATCTTCATGGAGGACCATTTACACCTGCAATTTGAATTGAATTTCCTTTTCCCTCCCACCCATCCTGCACTGCTACCTTCTCAAAGAAGGTTCAAGCACATGCACACATATTGATATTTGTGCATGCTTGTTTATTCTGCCCACATAAGAGTATGTGCATTGGAGAACTATTGGCATATATCTACACACATAAGTATATGTATGTATGTTTATGCATATATATATATATATATATATATATTATAAATTAACTACCAACAAAAATAATTGGTAAGCTAACTTAAAAAATCATCACCTAAATAGCAGAAAAAAACGACAGTGAAGATATGCAGACTCTTCAAGAATCGATCCTTTTGGTTATATTAATAATAATAAAGGAGTTACGACGCAAAAACGTATAAATTCAAAAGAACATATTTATCTTCTTCAATATATATTTCAGTATAAAGGATTCATTAAGATGCTTAGATCAAAATTTCTTTACACATCATTCAGGAACAGATATAACATCAGAAAAAATACATTCCGTTTAAAAACACAAACCGTTCATGGCGAAAAACTTTCACAATTACAAAAAACGAACAAAATTTTGTTCGTTTTTTGTAATTGTGAAATTTTTTCGCCATGAACGGTTTGTGTTTTTAAACGGAATGTATTTTTTCTGATGTTATATCTGTTCCTGAATGATGTGTAAAGAAATTTTGATCTAAGCATCTTAATGAATCCTTTATACTGAAATATATATTGAAGAAGATAAATATGTTCTTTTGAATTTATACGTTTTTGCGTCGTAACTCCTTTATTATTATTATTATATATATATATATATATATATATATATATATAGGGCTTGGTTCTTAGCTCCCATTTTATTAATCATAGTCCTCCAAGCTATAACTGAGGAATTTAAGACTGGCTGCCCTTGGGAGCTCCTCTATGCTGATGACTTTGTTCTTATTGCTGTATCACCACCAAAACTGGAGAAGAAATTTCAGGTATGGAAGCAAAGGCTGGAATCAAAGGACCTTAGAGTTAATTTAACAAAGACCAAAATATTGATAAAGGAGATGGCCCTGCTCGATATGCAGAAAAGGTGTCGGGAGAAACTCCATAAGGTGTACCCTGTGCAAGCTATGGATATATAAGAGGTGCAACAGTGTCACTGGATGACTAACGGAGAAAGTAGTCTTTACATGTGGCAGATGTGCAGGTACATTAAACACCAGTAATATAAAAAAAAATAGATTCCTTCATATGTCAGTGGGGATTCCTAGAACTAGTAGACAGTTTCCGTTTCTTAGGTGACCAAGTTAGTAGTAGGGGCGGTTGTTCCGAAAGTATAGCTGCTAGAATAAGAATAGGCTGAGTAAAGTTCAGAGAGTGACTACTTCTGTGAGTAACAAAGAACATCTTCCAGTGAAAAAAGCATCTGTGGCATTGCTACATAAAAGCACTCATTACACTCTATAAAGTGGTTGGCATTAGGAAAGGCATCCAGCCATAGAAACCATGACAAAACAGATATGGAACTTGAACAGCCCTTCAGCTGGTAAGCTCTTGTCGAACTATCCAACTCGTGCTAGCATGGAAAACAGATGTTAACTGATGATGATGATGATGATGATATACACAGATAGACAAATATTGCCTGTGATGATTTTACAATCTGTGAACTGTATTTATAAATGAGTAGTTATAGAGTACATGTAATGCATGTAAGTAGCCTATGGATCCCACATGCATATTTCTACATGTAATACATTATCCATGTACACACTTATATGTACATGTGTATGTTTACGGAGTGGAGGCGCAATGGCTTAGTGGTTAGGGCAGCGGACTCATGGTCATAGGATCATGGTTCGATTCCCAGACCGGGCGTTGTGAGTGTTTATTGAGCGAAAACACCTAAAGCTCCACGAGGTTCCGGCAGGGGATGGTGGCAAACCCTGCTATACTCTTTCACCACAACTTTCTCTCACTCTTTCTTCCTGTTTCTGTTGTGCCTGTAATTCAAAGGGTCAGCCTTGTCACACTGTGTCATGCTGAATATCCCTGAGAACTACGTTAAGGGTACACGTGTCTGTGGAGTGCTCAGCCACTTGCACGCTAATTTCACGAGCAGGCTGTTCCGTTGATCGGATCAACTGGAACCCTCAACGTCGTAAGCAACGGAGTGCAAACAGAACAGATGTTTACGGATATATGACTACAATATGATGTTCATAATGATTTAGAATATATATATTATCATCGTGTGTGCAGCTACTTTTGCATCTTGGAAACTGACTGTTGCTTTGATAATAATTTTGAAAACTTCTTCAACCTTATCTGCTTCCCTCTCCCATAGCAGTCGCATATCCAAAAGTCATTACAGGACTGAAAGAAATTGTAATTGCAATCCCTGCTGAAACCTGTACCTCCTTACACAAAGCTGTTGGACCTGCTACCTTCAGGCAAACTTTCATAAAGATCTTCTTCTGAGCTGGAAACATCCCTCACAACTTCCATCTCAGGCTTCACTGGTTCACAATCTCAGAGCTGCTACAATCAACATTGGCACAAGGTAGGTCAGGTGAGATCACTGAAATGCTTGAGCAGAGGTATGTCGATGTGTGCAAGAGGTACAATGGAGGGGAGCCTCAGTTAGCCTGCTCACCAGCAAGAGGGATAGATACAAGTTCTTCTTAGTGGGCAGTAATGATGGCATAGGTATTCTTTTGGCAGAGGAATGGGTGGATAAGGTGATTGAGGTAGGAAGGGTGCAGAATTATTAAGCTAAGATTAGTCCTGGTTACAGAAATGATGTGAGAAAAGCTGCTGAAGTTCTGTGATGCAAATGACTTAATAGTTTGCAACACTAACTTCAGGAAACCTAACAGCCATCTTATCACTTGTTAATCTGATGGGCACACTAGTCAGATTGACTACATCTTCACCAGAAACAAGGACAAGCAGATGTTCATGAATGCAAAGTCTTTCCCAGATGAAGAATGTACAACTCAACATAGATTACTGGTTAGCAATTTCAGACTTAGAGATAAAAGCACCCAGTGACACAAATCAATATGGAAAGGAGATAATGAAAGCTTACAGATCTTGCAAGTTGCTAGAGATTTAGAGATGTCCTTATGAAGCCTTTGATGAGAAGGGGGAAGAGATGGAGATATATGACATAGACAATTGAAAGTTCTTAGGGTACAATCTTAGGAGACAATATGACAATTGAAAGTTCTTAGGGGACAATCTACTGAGGGTGAAAAACCAAAGGTGACATGGTGCTGGAATACTGAGGTCACCAGGGCTATAAAAGAGAAAAGAGGGGTTTGGAAAAAGTGGAAGAGTGGATGTAGCAAAAGCAACATATCAGATAGCTATAAGAGAAGCTATACATCAGCTGTATCTAGCTATGGCAGAAGGAGAAAAGAAGAGGTTTGCCAGTGTCTTACAGAAGGAAAATCAGAGACTTGGGGTGTTCCAGATTTCTAGGCAGTATGTTAGAGAGAATCAAAATGTTCTGGGAGACAAGTATGTAAGGACAGATAACAGTATGCTTGCTCTTCGTGATCCTGAAAACAAAGAGGAGTGGAAGAGCTACCTTGAAAGGCTATTAAATGTCGAGAATGAATGGGAGAAAGAGAATCTCCCTCATATGAACCCAACAGCGGGACCAGCTATCCTAGTTGACAGCAGCACGGTAGATAAGGGAATTAAAGATATGAAGACAGAGAAGGCCCCTGGTCCATCAGGAGTCACAGTTGAGATGCCTACAATATCTAGATACAGTCTAGTCACCTGTATAATTAGCTAGATTATTCCGGAAGGTATAATCCCAAGTCACTGGCATAGCAACATCATAGTCAGCTGCTACAAGGGCAAGGAAGATGCCTTAGCTAGAAGTAATTACAGAGGCATCAAATTGCTGGACCAGGTGGTGAGAGTTGTGATGAATGTTATAGTCCAGTTAGTTAGGAACAGAATTTGACTAGATGAAATGCAGTTTGGCTTTGTCCAGATAGAAGCACCACTGATGCTATTTTTATAGTCAGGCAACTGCAGCAGAAGTTTCACTAAGAATAAGCAGTTGTACTTGGTATTTGTTGGTCTAAAGAAAGCCTTCCACAGAGTGCCTCTTTCTGTGATGTGGTGCTCACTGAGGAAGCTAGAGGTAGACAAGTGACTTGTTAAAGTCATACAAGGTATTTACAGAGATGCTGTTAGTAAGGTAAGAGTTATCCATGGGTACAGTGATGAAATTAGTGTACAGGTAGGTGTTCACTAAGGCTTGCTCCTCAGCTCTCTCCTATTCATCATCATCCTCCAGGCCATAGCCAAGAAACTTAAGACTACAAGCCAAAGGGAACTACTATATGCTCATGATCTGACCCTTGTAGCAGAATCTGTTTCCACATCTGAAGTAAATTGCAGGTGTGGAAACAAAACCTGGAATCAAAGGGTTTTAAAGTTAACTTAGTAAAGACCAAGGTCCTAGGAAGCAAGAAATTGAACAGGACTCTTCACCCATCAGGTAAATGGCCCAGCTTGATATGTAGGAAGGGTATAGGCAGAAATTCCATTTGGTGTACCCATTGCAAGCTATGGCTTCACAAGAGGTGCAGTGGAATAGTAGTAGGAAGGTTAACAGAGAAAGTAGAGTTTGTGTATGGAAGATGTACAGGAGCCATAAAGACAGTAGATACATGGGAAACTGGTTTCTTCAAATGTCCCAGAGCTTCTCTGAAAGTTGTAGATAATTTCTGCTACCTAGGTGACCAAATTAGCAGTGGAGGAGGTTGTACATAAAATGTAATTGCTAAAGTAAAAACAGCATGGAGAAAGTTCAGAGAGCTTTTATCTCTGTTGGCAACCAAAAGTCTCTCTCTCTCTCTCTGAGTAAAAGGAAGATTGTATGATGCTTGTGTATGAACTGCAATGCTATATGGTAGGGAGACGTGGACCCTAAATGCAGAAGATATGCAAAGATTAGAGAGGAATGAAGCTGGTGTGCTCTGCTAGATGTGCAATGTCTGTGTATATCTGTGACAGGGCGCTAGTATATTGAGAGAAACATTCGGCATAAGAGGAACTACATGCAATGTGCAAGAGAGGAGACTTTGCTGGTTTGATCATGTAATGTTGATGGGTGAGGACAGTTGCACAAACAAGTGCCGATCACTTAAATTGGAAGGAAGTTTTGGAAGAGGTAGACCCAGGAAGATATGAGACAGAGTATTGAAGGTTGATCGCAAAATGCTGAAGATGACAGGGGACTGGAATATGTGATGCATTGTTGTACTCAAGAAGACCCACACACCACAACAGAACTGATATCCTAAAACCAAAGCACCACATGAAAAAATTGGTGCTGGTGCCATGTAAGAAGCACTGGTGATGTCACATAAAAAATGCCCAATATACTTTGTAAAGTGGTTGACATTAGGAAGGGCATTGCCAAGCCAAAACAGACTATGGAACCTGGTGTGGCTCCTGGTCTTGCCAGTTCTTGTCAATTATCCAATTCATACCAAGCATGGAAAATGGACTTTAAATGATGATACACACACGCACACACTATGGAGCTTTATCATTGAGCAGTGAGGATTGAGTTGTTCAATCAAGCAAATTACCTGCTCCTGGATTAACATGGAAGTGGCTGAGTATTCCACAAGCACAAATATCTATAATGTATTTCTCAGGGAAAAATCATTATGACAATGTGTAACAAGGCACAATCCACATGATGGGCTTCTGTACAATGTCTGTTTCTGTCTATCCTATTTCACTTGCAAGCAATATATTTCATGGCTGCAAAGTGAACTTGTAATCATTCAGCCATACTGCACTTATACCATCCAATCACTCACATGTTCATTTATATAAATGAGTGGACAAATGAAAGAATCTTCTAGGAATTACACATATTTTTTAATAATAGTTTGACTCACTCTATATAATCAAAGTTTTGTAGGTGCGTAGAACAAACTCATCTCATCAGATATTAGGGAAGATTCAAACTGTTATAACAATATCTATCTATCTATCTATCTATCTATCTATCTAGCTAGCTATCTATCTATCTATCTAGGGAGAATTCACAAAAAAACAAAAGACGAAGACAGGTGGTGTAGAAAACAAACAGATGTATTAGTATAACACTCGGGAATTGAAAAAGTCTTTAACGTTTCGAGCCAACACTCTTCCACAGAAAGGAACACGGAAAGAAACAAGGAGAGAAACAAGTAAAGAAAAAAAATGTGTGTAGTGGTTAGCGATCTATTTTGGCATGTAGTGGATAGCGATCCATCTATCTGTCAATACAATAAATAAAACCATAATTTTATCTTTCTGTCTGGGACCCCTGTTTCTCAGTCTATATTTGCTTTACATAAACATATTATACCTTTTTGGAATTAGGATGATCCCAGGATTGAAAATTTGCCCTTCATTTGGTTCTTGAACATCCAGCATTGGGATCTGATTCAAAAACATTTGGGTAGCTATTTCTAGCAGGTAAAGCTTGGCTAATCCACACCATCTTAGTTGGCATTTGTCAGATGACATCACAGATCAAAGGGGAGACATTCATTTCATAAATTTTATGTTGAGATAAGAACTCTGGGACAAATTGGCCAACAAATGGAATGCAACTTGGGACTAGCACAATAGAATGATTGCATTACAGAATTAATTTTCATCTGTCCTTAACCTCTGATAAAATACAACTGGGGCAAATAGTCATTATAGATGTTTTGCGGTTATACTATTTAGCTTTCTTTAGTTTTGAGCTGGAAGCCCAATTAGCCCTCCGCAGGAGCTAGTTTAAAAGTTTAAAAGACTGAGATATATATATATGCACAAGAACTCAAACACTACATAAGGCACTTCCATACAGTTAATACCTATCAAATCTCATTTACAAAGCATTGGGCAACCTGAGACTATAGTGAAAACAAAGATTCTCAGAGATGCCCCACAGTTGGATTGAACTCAAATTGACAGGGTTACGAAAGTGTAGTTCTTAACAACACATTCAGTCATGTGTGCATGTATGTGCACATATGCATGTAAGTGTGTTTCTTTCTAACCTCTAAATGTTTTGCAGTTCACACTACTTTGTTATAATATCAGCTTTCATAGCTTTTTATAGCCTCAAATTTATTTATAATGATAGACAAATAATCAACCACCTGATAAGTTGCATTTTACTCATATGAAGGTTGGCCATGAAGTTAATCTCTAATGCATGCTTTTTTTTTCTTTTCTTAGATATGTTTATAATAATAAATTACACCAAACTAGTATTACCTGCTTAAAACTAGTTGGCACTATCTGTGGCAGTTGTTTTACTTATTGACAATATGCATTGCTTAACACAAACAGTTGTCCATCAGTATTAATAAGGACCTAAAAAAAATGACCAACTACCATGTGCTGATCTTTCTAAGCTTCACCAGGTGGGTCAAATATCCTGTGTAGGTGACTAATAAGTCATCAAAGGTAATCTTCTATGAACTGATGTCTCAGGTTTTTGGTGACTGAGGGTCATCTTGTGAATGTTATAATGGTTATCCAAAGTACTAGTTAATAATGACCAGTACTGACCACTGTAAACAATGACAGCTCGAAGACAATTAGCAACTAACATTATCTGAAAAGACAGCTATGGGAGAGATAAGATAAAAAAGTTGTAGCATATGTACTAGCCATCTCCAGATCAAATACACAGTTGCACAATTTGTTTCAGAGTATGCAAATTACTATCTGAAAACTTGTACCTATGGGTTTGAAGTATTCTCACAAGAAGAGAATTCATCATACATATGCGCTGCTTAAATAGAAAAATTATCAGAAACCTAGATTTTCTACCTAACAGCTGGAAATATAGCTGTGTGTATGTGTGTGTGTGCGCACGCGCGCGCGTGATTGTGATTGTGAGTGTGCGCGCACTTGTGTGTGTGTTTGTGTGTGCAGTGAAAAACTTTATTTTATCGCTATGACTGATTTTAGATTTATGGAATTACAATTCTGTTTATAATAAAATATATGCTCAATACTTTTAGCTGTTCAAAATTTACTGAAAATCTCAAAGAATAAAGTTAATGTAAACTTTTTTAATATCAATGCATATTTTAGGGGTCATTAAAAGCTGAAACAAAGTCTCCTGTAACCTACCTCTTCATTATAAAGCTTGCTTATTTCTTGTTTAATAGGATCAATAAGTTGAACTTGGCCAGCAGTAAAGCCAACTAACAACAAGACACTCTCACATGATGCTGACTGATGATTGAAGTCATGACAAGTAGGGAATGTTCCTTTATAAATCCTTTTATCTATTGGTTTGGTCAGGTCTGCTGCCTACAAATAGGAACAAGTAATAAGGTCAAGTAGTGAGATAGTAAGATCAAAAAGAACATTACAGGAGATAATAAACAAATTGAAAAAGACAATTGATAATATGGTCAGAATTTTAATCCTTTGCATGGTGTTTTTGAAACACTTATTTCCTTTGTTTAAAAAAAATGCAGGAGAGGGCAGGCACTCTATAGATCAGAGGTGGCAATACTTAAGAACAAGGATGGGCTCACAAAGGGAAGATGGAAGAAGTATGCAAAAATTTCTACACCAGCCTTTTTAAATCATCAGGGAAGCTCAATCCTCCATTGCCACAAATGTTGGAAGAAATTCCACCTATTTTGATCAGTGAAACTGAAAATGCACTCAAACTGACAAAAACAGACAAAGCTCCTGGGAAATATGGCATCACAACAGAGATGTTAAGACACTGAGGTGAAGAGCTGTGGTAAATCTTCATTCTACAATTTGAAGAAGGGTAAAAACACCCTCACTGTGGAAAGAGTCAAATAGCATCTTGCTTCATTAGAAGGATGATAAAGATTTTAAAAACTATCACTCCACCTCTATAAGCTGTTTACAAAGATCATAGTCATCAGACTATCAAAACACCTAAACAATAAACAGCTGAGAGAGTTAATAGGTTTCTGTAGGAACTACAGTACAATACATCACATCTTCACTTTAACACAGCTCACAGAACAAAATAATGAATACAAGCTTCCTTTGTGTGTCACCTTTGTTGATTAAGAAAAGGCCTTTGACATCAGTGAAATGAATGCAGTGTTGTGGCGCAATACATCAAACTGCTCACATATAGTATTGCTATCACCATCAGTAAGAGTTCCAATTGGGAAGGGTAACAAGCAAGGAGATACTATCTTCCCAAAGATTTTTACTGCATATCAAGAAATGGTCATCAGGGACATTGACTGGACAGATGGTATGAACATCAATGGTGTGCAGCTAACACACATCTGGTTTACAAATGACATTATACTCAACACTAAAACCACAGACCAGCTGCAGACCATACTGACTGAACTGGACACTCTGGTTTAGCAGTAGACTTTAAAATGAACTACATGAAAACAAAACATATATACAGTTATAAGATGAAACACAAGGCCAATGAAATCGAGGATGTAAAGGAGTATGCACTGAGAATGGATGCTGAAATCTCAAAGGGAATAAGGACAGGATGGAATGTACTTACCTCAATACAGGATGTGTTCAAAACAAAGACAATAACATGCATGCCAGACTCTTCAAAAGCAGTCTTATATGTACTCTTATACACAAGTGAGACATGGGATACTAAGAAGAGGATAGAACATTGATTGGCAATGATGTAGAGCACTATGGAAAGATGCATGTTAGGAATACCATCATGATTCATAATCCTACTTTAAAATTTGAATTAGCTCATAGTTTTATTCTACAGAAACACAATCTCACTCCTCTCATGCAGACACACACAAACCAACCAAATGTTCCCTTGGATAACATTAAAGATACCTATTACTATTCACCTCTCTCTCTCTCTCTCTCTCTCTATATATATATATATCATCATCATCATCATCGTTTAACGTCCGCCTTCCATGCTAGCATGGGTTGGACGATTTGACTGAGGACTGGTGAAACCGGATGGCGACACCAGGCTCCAATCTAATTTGGCAGAGTTTCTACAGCTGGATGCCCTTCCTAACGCCAACCACTCAGAGAGTGTAGTGGGTGCTTTTACGTGTCACCCGCACGAAAACGGCCACGCTCGAAATGGTGTCTTTTATGTGCCACCCACACAAGAGCCAGCCCAGGGGCACCAGCAACGACCTCGCTCGAAAAACCTCATGTGTCACCGGTAAGCCAGCCCAGGGGCACCGGCAACGATCTCGCTCGAAAGATTTCATGTGTCGCCCGCACATGAGCCAGTCCAGGGGCACTGGCATCGATCCCGCTCGAAAGATTTCATGTGTCACCCGCACAAGAGCCAGTCCAGGGGCACTGGCAACAGTCTCGCTCGAAAGTTATCACGTGTCGCCCGCACATGAGCCAGTCCAGGGGCACTGGCAACGATCCCGCTCGAAACATTTCATGTGTCACCCGCACAAGGGCCAGTCCAGGGGCACTGGCAACAATGTCGCTTGAAAGATATCATGTGTCGCCCGCACATGAGCCAGTCCAGGGGCACTGGCAATGATCCCGCTTGAACGATTTCATGTGTCACCCACACATGAGCCAGTCCAGGGGCACCGCCAAAGATCTCGCTCGAAAAACCTCATGTGTCACTCGCACAAGAGCCAGTCCATGGGCACTGGCAACGATCTCGCACGAAAGATATCATGTGTCTCCTGCACATGAGCCAGTCCAGGGGCACTGGCAACGATCCCGGTCGAAAGATTTCATGTGTCGCCCGCACATGAGCCAGTCCGGGGGCACTGGCAAACGATCCCGCTCGAAAGATATCATGTGTCGCTCGCACATGAGCCAGTCAGGGGGCACTGGCAAACAATCCCGCTCGAAAGATATCATGTGTCGCCCGCACATGAGCCAGTCCAGGGGCACTGGCAACGATCCCGCTCGAAAGATTTCATGTGTCGCCCGCACATGAGCCAGTCCGGGGGCACTGGCAAACGATCCCGCTCGAAACATTTCATGTGTCACCCGCACGTTAGATTAAATTTATTGTCCAATACAACACTACCTCCCCTACTATACACATCTGGGTCTTGGTGCCTTCAGCTTACTATGCATATTTGTTTTTTGGTGAATTGTCATTAATTACAGTTCATTTTTGGATTTGGCTTGCAAGATTCTTTATGTGAGTTTGTGTGTTGAAGCATATACTGTTATGTCTGGGAAGAGTCATTCTTTTTTAGTACCTTATAATTTAACATATTCACCGGTAAAATTTCCACTTATTTCCTTTTTGTATTTTTCTAAAATTTTCGTTGTGTCTTGCACTGGTGAATGTGTTAAATTATAAGGCACTAAAAGAGAATGACTCCTCAGATACAACAGTATATCTATTACAGTGTAAATCAGAATGACTTTGCTGCTGATTAAATAAGAATGAAAACACATTATTTTAAAGATCTGATGTGTGGAAAAAAAGCAACAGGGAGTCCCTGAAAAACTATTTCATGGTTTGTTGACTGCTTCATAAAGACATACCTGGCTTCCTTCCTCAATCTAAAACATGATTTAGCCTGCACACACACACACACACACACACACACACACATCCAAGCAAGCCCAAGCAGATGATATATAAATGTTTATTTATATTTCAAGTTACAATGGTTCAAATCTTGACAAAAGGGAGCAATTTGGAGGGAGGGAACAGCCAATTACATTGACCTCAGTGCTCAATTAGTACCTATTTTATCAATCCTGAAAGGATGGCAAGCAAAGTCAACATCAACAGAATTTGAACATAAAAGGCTGTAAGAAATGTTGGCTAAGCATTTTGCTTGATGTATTAACAATTCTGCCTCAACACAAGTATATACAACTGTGTATGCAGCCATATGAGGTGTATCAGTAAAGAAAAATGACTGAGGTCACAAAAAATTTATGTGAAATCCAAAATACAAACTACAAGCTTTCCCCTTCGAAATAATCCTCCTCGAGTCTAACACACTTTCACATCCTTCAGCAACATGCCTCCATGCAGTCCTAGAAGGATTTTTCCAGAATTCTACCTGGTTCTGTTATCATGGTCTTCTTGATGGCTCCATGTCAGGAAAACAGGTCCCTTTGACAACCCCCTTGGGCTTGGGAAAAGGAAAAAATTACATAGAGCCAGGTCAGGTAAGCAGGAAGGTTGCTTCAGCACAGCCATGTTCTTCTCAGCAAGGAACTGCTGGATACTCAGGGTGTTGTGAGCTGACACATTGGTGAAGCAGCCATGAGTTGTCCTGTAACAAATCACACCTCTTCTTGCATACTGAACAGAGTAAACACCACAGGATTTCTTTGTAGACATACTGGTTTATTGTTTGGCCCTATAGCAAGAATTTTATGTGGATGATGCCCATCACATCAAAGACCACAATTAACATGAGTTTGACTTTGGCCTTTGACTTTCTTGCTTTCTTTGACCTTGATGACTCCAGACTCTTCCACTGAGGGCTCTGGCATTTGGTCTCCAGGTCATACTCAAAGATCTATGACTCTTCCCAAGAAGTCTAGCTCAGTATCAAGATGCTCAAGGATGTCCTGACACACCTGCATGTGCTGCTCTTTCTGGTTATCATTCAGCAGCTTCAACACCATCTTTGCGCAGAACTTCTGCATGCCCAAATTTTCAGTGACAATCTTCCAGATGCTGTTGTGGTTCATGCCCAACTCATTTGTAATCAGTCAAACAGTCAGCTGGTTGCCACACACCAGCTACCTCATGCACTCAACTGGAAGAAATTCAACATAATGGAAGCTGTGGATAATATAACTGGGTCATGGGATGAATTGAAACCTTCACCTTTGAATAGTGCTTTCAGAAATATATGGCTAGATGTACCTGTGACAGTACAAGCTTCCCTCAAGCAGAAAGAGTACATCAAACTTGGAAAGAAATTGTGACAGCTGCAAAGAATATAGAATTTGAAGAAGTCATAGAAGATGATGTGATTGAGTTGCTAGTGTCACAGAAAGGAAGTTTATCTAATGAGGAGCTAATGCTGTTAGAAAAAGAACAAGCTGAGAATATAGACGAGATACTAGAAATTCCACCAACACCACTTAAACTGACTTGCTAAAGGGTTGGCATCTAAAGAGGAAGATCTACAGGTTTTTGCTGATAATGATCCTAAATAACAAACTTAACATAAAAATTACAAGAGAAGTTTACAATGAGCTCAATTCCTACAGTGAGCTGTACAAAGAGGTGATGTGTCATAAACAACAAACAACTTTGGATAAGTTCTTCACCCTCAAGTTTATGTTCATGATAATGAACTGTAAGAAGTAAATATTGTCCCACATCCTCCTAACAATGCTCATTCCACCACCATCCTTCACAAAGTAGTCAAAATCTTTGGTGGTAAGAATGTACTCTTACAATATAACAATTCTTATTAATTCCTTAACGTATACCACTCAAATCGCTTTTATGTTTTTTATGTATCTATATTGAACCATATTTAGAAATTTTTGCTTTCATGTATAAAGGTGGTTATATTGTTTGATCTCTGTTGCTTTCTTGTGCTTTCTTTTTAGAAAAAGTTTGTAGAAATGCAATCTCAGTTGATATCATGAAAATCAATAGGAAAATTAATGATAGGATTATTAAACTAAGAACAGTTCTGTTTAATGTAATGGTGTCATTCATCTTAGCATATTCTCCACATGTCAGGAGGGCAGATGTTCAGAAGGACAGTTTCTATGGATATCTTCTGCAGGTTACCTCAACCATGAAAGACAATGATGTTATCATCATGGCTGGTGACCTCAGTAATCATTTTGAGAAGCACTTAGGTGGATTTCATGGGATGCATGGAGGTTACAGGCTTTGTTTCTAGAAATGAAGAGGGAACAAGGCTGCTGGGGTTTTGCAACACTAACTTCAGGAAACATGACAACCATCTGATCACTTATTCTATACCAGCTAGATTAATAATGATTTCTACAGTCAAAGAGGATTCATCCCCTTTGAACCATTGTTTTCTTAGTTTTCTTTTCTTTCTTCTCATTCCACTTACTATATCAACTTTCTACATGCCTTTCTTCCCATTTCTTCTCATATTTTGTCATTAACCCGTTTCTTGGTTTCAAATAGGTCTAACATTATACACTGAACCTGAAAGATTGCTTCAAGACACATTATATAAAATTTGCCAAATTATCATATCTCTACAGCATGAAGCTACTAGCAGCTCTTTTTTAAATTGTGTATATTAAACCTAAACCATTTGAAATGCAAGCCAAAGACCATACCAAGTGGCAGAGTTCTATCACTATTGGAATCAAAACTTCAAAGCTACCAGAAGAGGTAAAGAAATCAAACAGGAGGAGAGAAAGGCTCAACAAAATTTACTTCTTCCTCCACTAACATTACCATGCAGTCAATGCCACCAACTCTTCTATGCAAGAATTGTTTTACATAGTCATCAATTACATCACCATAGAGTAAGCATTCAGCAAAAAAAAAACTAAATTCTCAGAGACAAGATAAAGCTGCCACCACCAATAATAATGATGTATATGAATACACACATATATACATAAATACACATAAATAAATATATACAAATACACCATTAGATATACATATATATAGATACATCTACATATAAATATACATATCATTGTCATCACCCTCATTTAATGTCCTTTTTTCCATGCTGGCATGAGTTGGACAATTTGACAAGAACAGATGAACCAGAGGGCTCCACCAGGTTTTATGTTTGCTTTGATATGGTTTCTACAGCTGGATGTCTTTCTTAACACCAACCACTTAACAAAGTGTACTGGATGTTTTTTATATGTCACCAGTACTGGTGAGGTTGCCAAGTACCCATAAAATGAGACTCCTCAACTGAGCATGTTATAGATTGGAAGAATTAGAAACTTTGATAGGAGAGGTGTCTTGCTGAAGAGGTGAATACATGGCTCAGCTGCCTAGAAAGTAAGAGAAGGAAAGAGATGTGAAGTCCATGTGCAACATGAATATGAGTCAAAACAGGATAGAAAAGGGGGAAAGGAAGATGTGTTGGTAAGTGCACTGAGTGAAAATAGTGTGACAGATGAATTAGAGATAGAGAATGAGTTCAATGCAAAAGATATCAGTTCAGTGTATGAGGAAGTGAAGAAAATAGGGTAACATAGAAGATTGATGGAAGAGTGGATGTCAGAGGGTAAGTTGTGGGGGAAGGCTTGACAGAGCCTCAATTCTGTTGAGATGAATGGATTTTCTCAAGCACATTACAATGTCATTCATCTTGGTCTTCTGGCATCTCCTCTGAGTAGTCCAACATCTTAATGTCAGTCTCTCTCTCTCTATCTCTCTCTCTCTCTCTCTCTCTCTCTCTCTCTCTTTCTCATATATATATATATATATATATATATATATATATATATATATAGATATAGATATATAAAAGATAATAAGAGTGAAAAAACTACAGAAGGCTTGTGTTACATGGTTAAAGTATATATTTAAATTATGTCAGAAAAATGTTATAAAATCTTTTTGGTATATAAACATTGTATTTTGAGAAATAACCAGTTTCGTGTTGTCTTTTCAAATTTCTCTACTTCATTGTAACGTGTTCGCTCCAGTCTGAGAAAGAAGAGTTCTATAGATATATATATATATATAATGGACTCCAGTCACCATACAACTCACAGTTTAGCATCTAAAGTTGCTAAAAGTGTGAATAAAAATTTGAGAATGTAAGGAATGGAACAGGTAAAGCATGGACTAGAATTGTTTCATAGCTAAAACAGTTTTGATTGCATAATCTGTAACTTATTTTGTTACAGTTATTTCTACAGATATTCTATAGAAATTATAGCCAGCACTGATTTTTTGCTACAATGTTTCGTATCAAGATGTGAGATTGAAAACAAAAGATGGGTAATGAGTGTCGTATTTTGGGGGGTTTTGCCCCTTCATCAGCATTCATCTAACCCATTCTCACCTGTGAACACATTGCTTATATAGCCACTGCATACAGTGGTGTTAAGTTACTGAATATACCAATTTACATATTAAACGCATCCTTGGAGCTGGTATGTAAAGACTACTGATTTGTAGGTACATAGTATTTTGTTATGCAACCATAATATACTATAAAGTATATTAAATGTTTTTATAAGTTGATACTACATTCTACTGCATTAGCAGTACATTTTAATATGTAAATTGGTATCTCCAATAACTTAACACTGCTGTATGCGGTGGCTATATAAACAAAGTGTTCGGAGGTGAGAATGTGTTAGATGAGTGCTGGTGAAGGGGCAAATCCCCCAAAATATGGCATATACACTCTTTATGAAATGTAACAAAAAATCACTGCTGCTATAATTTCTATAGAATATCTGTAGAAATAACCTTAACAAAATAATGTAAAAATCACTGTTAATGCAGTAGAACATGGTACTGACTTATAAGAAACATTTAATATTATTTATTGTATATTATGGTTGCATAACGAAATACCACGTAGCTACAAATCATTAGTATATAATTTGTAACATACATAAAACCTGCTTAACTAATCTTCAGTTCCTATTGCCTTTAAGGTTTTTATATTGACACATGGATATGAATGAACAAATGATTTATCAAATTAACCACAGCATAAATGGTAAGTTGAAAGAAGCAAAATCAAAATCAAACGACCAATGTGGGTGGGTTGCTCCAAAACAAAACAGAGTGAATGTGTTTATAGATCACATTAAGTAAAAGGAGAATACTAGGTAGAGGGGTAGGGGAGGTGAGGAGCCCCTACCCTTCTATCTAGCATATACCTTCCCATATTTATAAATATATATGTGTATATATACACATACATAAAAAATATAACACACACACACACACATATGTACACACACACCCCTGCAACGTGTTTCGTTCAGGTTTGAGTATGTGCATTTAATTATTTATGGGATTTCATAGATCTTTGATGCTAAACTTGGGGCATGGAGTAGTGAGTTCATAAATTCATAGACATATTTTTCCTGTAGAGCTCATGAATGTGCAATGCATATTAATCTGTATAGTTAAGAGTCGTGCACAAGTGTTCTCACATAAGATAATTAAAGAATTTAATTTTTTAATTATCTTATGTGAGAACATTTGTGCATGATTCCTAACTATACAGATTAATGGTGAGTGCAATTTCTCATGAAAATCCAGGGTTAACACAAGGGAGATAAGATATTCTTACAAGTTACCTCCTGTGATTTACATATCTATTTCAAAATCCCATTCAATTTCATGTAAACTCATGTATTCTCATCCAAAATAGAAACAAGTACAAACACTTCCATATGCCACACTTGAACAACTGTGAAAATCTCTTCATATGAAGCTATTGGTTGCCTTGTTAACCCACAAATAAAGAATATTTATCCACAAATGTGATATTGAACACATATTCTCAGAGTTCAATATGAGTGTATATGTGTGGATGTGCATGAATGTATACATACACACACAGAGAGGCACCTCTGAATTGCATACCTTAGGTTACAGGATTTTGTGCTTATGAGAATTATAATGTATGACAATTGATTTCAGGATACAGTCTGTTATATCACACTTATGGAAACTTGTATTAACAATTTAAAACTACTTAAAACACTTTCTTCTTAAAATTAAGCAGGACAAAAAAATGATAAGCGATTACAATTTTGAAAAACTTTATTTGCAGAATTGTAATATCTGGTATTCAAAGCAGAAAGTACACACAAGCATGCACATGCATGTGCGCACACACACGTGCACATACACATCAGGGTTACCTAGTATTA
Organism: Octopus bimaculoides; assembly: GCF_046866305.1. NCBI lineage: Eukaryota > Metazoa > Mollusca > Cephalopoda > Octopoda > Octopodidae > Octopus > Octopus bimaculoides. The sequence continues at coordinate 26,568,804 of NC_142944.1, read as the reverse complement.
CTTAGGAGCCAACCACCATATGACACTGTTTTGCCATACTAAATACATTTTTGCATTTCATTTTTATGATTCCTATTTTCGGCCCATGACCTTTCACCTCTTAATTGTGTTAGTTGTTCATCTTATTTACTATTTATTCTAAATCTAGAATCTCCTTATAAACAATATTACATGTTTTTTCCAGAAGGAGCATATATATAAAGATTGCGTGGACTTCCAACTCCTGTAAATGCTACTTACAGTTGGCCATGAGAAAAACAATGTTCTTCAAGTTGTAGCCCAACAGATAACTTTTACCCTGTGATTTAATTATAGACATAGGAAAGCTGAGTTTCACTGAAAATTGTAGCCTTTTGAATACAAAAGATATTTCTGCATCAGACGGCATCAAAGGTACTCTCAGTATAAGTGCCTCTTCGCTCATAAAACACCCAGTCAAAATAGTCGCCTGAATAATATGAGATATTAATTTTTTAACAACCAAGCTAGTGCTATTACACAACCGAGGCTGATCAAGGTTCCATAGTAGTATGATGATGGCTCCTACCTTTAAGATAAATGACAGCCTATGCAGGATCTGGAACTGAATCTATAGCTTTGTAAGTCTGTGTCTTTCCTGAAAAGCAGTCCAATAACTTATTGTTTATGGTGTTGGCAGTACATTCATCCCAAATAATGAGATGACATTTCTTTAATATTTGTCCCATCCCAGATGTTTTGCTAATATTACAGACTGGTGTCTCAATGCTAGCTATATTCGAGGGCAATCTGAAAGTAGAGTGAGCTGTTCTTCCTCCTGGACATAGCGCAGCAGCAATACCTGAAGAAGCAACAGCCAAAGCTATTATTTTCTTTTGTCACACTTTGGCAAGTAAAAGCTTAGTAACAAATGTTTTGCCAATTCCTGCGGAGCATCAAGAAAAAAATGCCCTTCCATTTGATCAAAAACTAGTATAGTATTGTAGAATTCTTTTTGTTCAAGCAACAATTTTGGTTCACTTTCACTAACATATCTTGAGAGGTCTTCAATGTCATAGGAAGTTTCATTTAATGGATATGTTGTTAAACTATCGAGTTCAGAATGATTGGTATGAGGAAGTCCATACTCATGCAGTTCATTCCCTTTCATAGAAACAACTTTGTCTTCAATGGCAATTAATGCAGCATTGTAGATTTCATCATTGCATTCTATTTTCATGCCAGAACATTGTAATTGAATCTGGTATTTGTAATCTTCTGCAAGATAATTTCTGTATCTTAGCAATATTGATACTGGATCCCCTAAATCACAGTATTTAAGAAGAATGGCAAACAGTATTCTTAAATTGCCTCCTGTGCAAGACACAAGCCTCTGACATAGCTACCATCCTGTAACAAACCTAACCAAAAAGCTGCTTCTCTATTCAAAGCACAAACATAACCATCAACAGTTCAAAGGTTGATAGAAAATGTGGGACCACAAATTTCATGGAGAAGCAAACGTAAGTAAAAACATTTCTGTTGAGTTGGATCCACAGTATAAACTCTTCCCAGAACATTCTCAAATCAGATACCACAATAATCATCAACCTCAGTGCCTTTTTTTCTGCGATTCCATTGTTTGTTGTTCCATGATAATATGACAGTAATTGAGAGTACAACAGGGTTTTAGTGAAAGGGTCTTTCTGGCAATGTTTGAAAAATGCTGTTAATGTAGTTCCTCTTGTAACTAAGGATTGCTGAGCAGCAGTTTTTGTAGTGAAATATATTCTTTGGCCATTCTCTAAATGAAAAGAGAGTTGTTTCACTGGAGGATATTGTTCATGAATAAGGAAGCCAAATATTCTCCAAAAAGCCTCATTGCTGCAAATATACCACCCCATTTGAAAATGTGTCTCTTCATCTTGAAATGTCTGCTGTCGAAGGGTGAATATTACAGTATCACAACTCTTATTAACATATTTACAAATGTACTTTATTGACTTTATAGAATTACAATATTCAACATTAATGTGAGCATTAAATGTCTTAGACAAAAGAGGGCAGTAAGGCACTATCCATTGATTACCAATTGTATGGTGACCAATTTTTGTTTCCAAATCTCCATCTTGTGGTGCCCTTCTTATGTATGATGGATATCCATCATTACCCATTTGCGTTTCTTTAATGAAATTTTTGGGATAATGTTTTGTACACTTCTTGTCTTCAATACAAGGTATGGTTGGACTAAGGTCACCACATGGGCCATGAACCATGTTCAATTTTACAATTTCATTAAGTTTTTTGTCTTTAGTGAGGTTTGGAATTTCTGCTGAGATTATGGAATCGATCTCATCAATTTGAATTTTCTGCAAAAATCCAGATTAATATATCTGTGTGAGGTAGGCCTCTTTTTTGCCATTCAATGGTATACATGTAGCAATGTACTGGTCAAAATACGTAAGACTTAGTTATGAAGACCATCAATTTCGAAGCTTTGAGATGAAAAACTCTTGCTATTAGGTCATGTCTGTTGATGTATAATTGTCCTGGAAAAAGTTCAGCTTGGATTTTGTTCCATTTAGGATTGCAAGTAAAAGTAATGAAAAGATGAGGACGTCCATAATTATACACATAAGTCATGGCATCTTGTGTCTTCTCGCGCATCTATCTTAGACTTCCTGCAAAAATGGATGGGAGAATACAAAGTTGTCCAAGTCTTGTCCCAGCAATATCATTGTTAATGCGCCTCACAAATGCATGTACGATTCTAAGCATAGTTCTTTTGGTGCATTTTTATGAAGCACAACCACTCTGACTATATTTTGGCATATATATCAACAACACTGGTAAAAAAAGATCTTGGCAATAGCAAAGATGATTAAATGAATTACTTCAAATCATCAATCAATGAACATAATAATCCATACAGGATACAGTTCTTCTGGAAGTGATTCCTCCAACTTGTGCTATACCAAAGTGGTATTCGTCTTCTCTGTTGACAAAAAGCAAGGGATATTGTAAAGCATCAGATGAACGATGAGTTTCATTTATGAACGTGATGCTATTGTCATGATACTTCAAAACAATATCTTGTTTACCATGTTGTTCTCCAACCATAATTGCCACTTCATTACACTCAGGAACATTGAATTGATGGGCATGTTCTCCTGATGGCCTTTTCTTGGCATCGATGACAACTTGAAAGTCCACAGTTGAAGTATATTCTAAAGTATACTGAAAGCTTCTCACATAAGAATTCCTTTCATGAAGCATTTCTTGCAGCTTAAAAATAAGTTCTAATCTTGCACCTGGACAATTCTTGTTGCAACACTGTGCTTCTTTTTGAACATCACCTATAAAATACATTTGTAAAAACTGTGGATCTTTATTCTGTAAAGGCTTAAGAGAGCCAATTCTGTGATAAATTTGTCCTTGTACTTTAAAAGTCAACATAAACTCACTTACCCTAATAATTTTTGCCCCAAATGATGTCATTTGAAAAGCACAATTGTATGCTTGAATATGTTTAAGACAATGTTTTGATTCTGAAGCCGAACCCAAAAGAAAACGTTTTGTAAGTTTTGGAGGCTCAATTATTGGTAAATGGACTTTACCTTTAGAACAACACATACCTAATGATCCCTTGTCCCACTTCCTAGCACCACATTTTATACATGTTTTGCACATAGAACCCAGGGAGACCATTTTTTCCAATGCATAATTACAATTAGGATCATAATTAAATGCTACACCTTGCCATTGAAATCATCTATACTTTTCTGCTGATTTTCTCTAGAAAGCTTTCTCTTTTTTAGTCATATTTTTCAGTTGCTTTCACTCTTGTTTTCTATTTGTTCTACCATTTTCTCTTCTTTTTTGCAATCGTATTTCTTTGTCATTTTCATTTTCTTGTACTTTTTTATTTCTATAATTTTCCTTCTTTCTCTGCAATCTTATTTCCCTATCTTTATCACCTTCTTGTTCTCTTGTCCTCCTCTAATAATCCCTAACTTTTTGCAACCTAACTTTCCAATGGTTTTTACTCTCTTCAACAGTTTTCAAATCAAGTGTTTGAATTCTCATTCTTTTCTCTTTCTCTATCTTGTGATATTTCATTTCCTTCTACATTTCTTTCATGCTCATGATTGTTTATAGGAAAGAGAGCATTGTAATGGCCGTTGACAATTTCACCACTATATAACACTGAAATCTCCCTTTCTGTAAATGTCTGACTGCAAACAGTGAACAGAGAAAGGATAATTTCATCATCATTTTCGTGATGGACCTGAATTGCAACATTGTACAATTCACTAATAGTAGCTAATTCAACATTACCACTGTATGTTTCATCCCTACCCATGTATGCTTGGTATTCCTGTATTGTACTATTAGGAATAAAAGAATGAATATACTTCCAATTATTGCATATGTATTGTACAGACTCTTCCTGAAGAGTTTGGTAATGTCTGTTGTTTTTGAGCAAGAGCGACACAGCTCAGAAAATACAGTTACCACCACCCATGACTTTAGCAAAGGGAGGAATTAATAAATTAACGTAACTGCTGAATATTTTTCAATAAATTCAGTAAGGGACTTTCCCTTCAATTTTAACTTTAGATGGTTTCATGAACAGAATATGATGGAAAATTACAATACGAAATGGGATCAGATACTAGATGATAACAATTTCTCCTTTAGAAATCTGTCTTTCTATCTTTGCGTTAGATGGATGAGTGATTATAATTTTGTAAATAATAAAAACAAAATTAATACAATGTTAACTTGAAACATTATCTTTGTGAAAAGAAAAGTGATTTGACTCTAAGTATTTAGCAGATGATAGATAATCACTTCATTGTCTGCTCATAAATGGGGAAAAAGGAATACTTTTGTTATTTCTGGATAATTTCAATTTAAACGTTGTCAAATACTTGTCTCTCTCTCTCTCTCCGCGCGCGCGCGCGTGTGTGTGTGTGTGTGTGTGTGTGTGTGTTACAGAGAGAGAAGGCTGCGAGCGAGAGAGAAAGAGCCACAATCAAGAGAGAAAGGCAGATTGAAAGCATGCGCGTGTATCTTTGAATGATTACTGTATTGACATTACTATCCCATTACCACTCCATATTTGTCGCTTACACAACTGTCCTCCCCTTCCTTGATATTAGTCACACTCTCCATGCCACTATGTTCCCTCTCACACAATTGCTCTTGCACCCTTCTCATTTTATTAAATGGTAGCCCAACTTACCACTTCGGTTTTGTAAGATATAAGATATATATAAAAGTTAAAATAATCATCAGTTAAAAGTGGATGTTGCATTAGAATACAAATACTGCAATATTTACCAAGAGAGAAAAACTCACATGTGGTTTTTGGTGCATAAAAGCACATCATAGTTATTGCCATTGGCAGACAATCACCAGGACTACCAGATCGCATAATTTGGGCCTCTTTTGGCCTTGTCAATGGCAGATATCTGACTGCTGGAAATAGCAGTAACTGCTGTGCTAGTAATATACATAGAAATAGAGCTCAACCAGGCACTATTGTCACTAAAAGCTAGTGGGCTTCTTTAAAAATAAATATAGCAACAGAAGCAGTATTAATACCTAAAGATAAAATATTCACTACTTAAAAGTGATTCTTTATCAGATGTTTTTTCTCTTTGTTACTATTTGATGGTGGTTATTGCTGATGTTGATTAAATATTCTGGAAGCAGTTAGATGTATTTTCCTCCATCCAGCACCTTCTGACAGGATGTCTTCTTCCTAATGAGGTGTGCCTCCATGATTTTGAGGTTGACTGCATCCATCTCCCTTGTCAGTATATGGGTGAAGAAATCCCCACCACATTGTTGATGGTGTTGGACATGGCACTGGATGGTGTGGCCTTGTAGAAATGTTCCTTCACTTTAAAGTGAAGTTGTCTTTTGATTGATCCTATTTAGGTCTCCCCACAAGAATACATCAGTTGGTACACTATGCTGGATTTAGAACATAGTTGGACACTGTCAGTTGACTGTATTGTTTTGATTGGACAATGGTCAACACAGCCTGCATCTGGTATGTTATCACTGTATGTGAAGTAGTGTCTAAGCATATGGCCTCATCTCATGATTCTGATGGTGAAACCAGATCTTTAGATATTTTTTTAGCTAGCTTTCTACCATCTTTCTAAAGTATGGTAGATTAACGTAGACCCATTGCTTACTTTTCTGTTTTCTGCTTCCTTCTTTCAGTCATTATTGAAGTTGTTGCTGATGCTGTTGTCACTGTGGCTGTAACTGTCGTCGTGGTCACTGTAGTTGTTGTTCTCATCATCATTGTCTTTATAATCACCAGTCTTTTGACCATGATTGCCATTGTGGTTGTTTTTGTTGTTGCTGTTGTTGATGGTCCTCTTGTGGCGTTTTCATGTTCATGTGCTTAGTGTGTCACACACTTTCTTTATGAAACATAGCCTATATATTTTTACAAACAGCATCTTAGTGAAACCCAGCCGTATTGTGTTATCTATTTCAGCCTCATCACACCTGCTTATGTGTCTCAGTCTCCGAGAATAAATTAACTCGTATATCAATGCATCACTGTAAATATATATATATATATATATATATATATATATATATACTTCAACACCTTTGAATACACTGAATCTGAGGGAGAAGATGTCTCTCTTCACATCTTTCTTAAAGAGTTGCATTGTTGTTGGATGTTGTGGTGAAAGCTATTGGAAATGTCATGGATCCTTGTCACCTTATCACTAGAGCAGGTTAGGACAAAGGTGTCACCAACATAGCTTCGGTATAAGGGTTGCATTGAGGGCATTGCATTCCAGGTCATCCAAAGGGTAGTCAAAATCTCACTGAATCTGGACCCCTTTAGGAGGCCACTATATTATGTGGTGTTTTTGTACTGCAAGTAGGTGTTGGTGGTACAGAATTCAAGGATGAACCTGAAGTTTTATAGGTAAAATATTTTTCTGGGAATGAATTACGATTTATAACATTGCTACTATGGGAAATTACTGCTCTGCTTTACAAGTTTTCACTTTACGAGCAGTCTCCAAGAACATATTAACTTGTATATCAATGCATCATTGTAAATATATATATATATATATATATATATATATATATATATATATGTATATATAAATAAATATATATATATATATATAAAAGAGATGAGGACCGAAATCCTTCAAAGGGATGTCAAACATCCAAGTCTGCCGGCACAATCCAAGTAAAGAATATATGTAAAAATATACATTCAGTATTTGCAAAAACAGTAAATGAAGTATAAGGAAAGGAAAGGAAAAATTGTAAGTGTAGGCGAACTTTAATTCACAATCCAAGTTGGTACAGAACCAATATACAGATTGTTTTGGAGTCTAATTAATTCCAAAGACAAAAATGAAAAACTCTTCATGAAATAAAAATTAGATTATTCGTCAGGAATTACATACTAGCATGAATAATTACAACCAACAAAAATATACAAAGACCTTTCATAGCCCAGACAGGAATGAACAAATAATAATAATAATATATAACAAAAAGTAAAAGGGATTAATAAATCCAGGCAGATATCTAGAAAGCACTCAGTGTTAAGCAAACTTGGTTAACTATATGAAACAATCAGATACCAATAAATTCAAATAGAATTAACATCCAAGGTAATTCCTCATGTATAGCAAGTAGAATCAAATATTGCTTAGAAAGATTTCATGAAATCTGGAGTAATTGGCAACATGAACATGAATAGAGAAAATCACATCTCTTATTGATGATTATACCATACACTAGCATATTCATCTCGCCGAAAGTGCCAAGAGTTTTATTAATGATAGAAAATGGTGCATCAACATAATGGAAGAAAGCATTGATAAATGTCAGCAGTCTAGTAAATAAATGTACATACACAGAATAGAAGCACTTGAAGAGTTAGATATGGTTGCACTGTCTCGTTTGAAAATATCATCCACATAATGTGTGTGTGCATATATAGATGTAAATGTAGGGATGAGCAAGTTAGGCAGATTAAAATATAAAGTATATTAAAAACATGGAAAAAAAATGTATATATGTTTACATACAAAAAGGTCCAACTTATGCAGAATACAAATGATATTCAAGATGGAGGTTCATCTAATCCTACGATGGAATCAATCTACAAACATTATCTTGGACCACCAAGCCCCCAGAAACAACTGATGGATTTGTAATACTTTTCTTCAACCCCTTTAATTCTCTATATTATTTGTATTCTGTGTAAGCTGGACCTTTTTGTATGTAAACATATATACATTTTTTATATTCCATGTTTTCTATATACTTTATATTTTAATCTGCCTAACTTGCTTATCCCTACATTTACATCTATACCCACTCAAGTTTAAATCTCTTGAGCACTACTAAGTGTATTCTATATGGAAAATATCTGATTCTCATCTATGGAAAAAAAAGGTCAAGGTAGAAAATGCTAAAATAATTTTATAAAAAACATTTCAGTACTGGTTTCGGTCATTGAGACTTTTTCAACTGTAAGTATGGAAAACAATTAAATTTTGGAAAAATTAAGTGAAAAGTATTTTAAAAGAATATTTGCATAGTATTCAAATACAAGAGGCATTTTCCTTGTTTCTGCCTGAGAGACAGAGACAGAGACAAGCAGTAACAAAGAAAATGCCTCTTGTATTTGAATACTATGCAAATATTTTTTTAATTTTGCCAAAATTTAATGTTTTCCATACTTACAGTTGATAAAATCTCAATGACCGAAACTGATACTGAAATGTTCTTTATAAAATTATTTTAGCATTTTCTACCTTGACTTTTTTTCCATATATATATCAACTCGTGTGTTCCTTTTCAACCTTCTACATATATATATATACACACACAAGGGTCACCCAAAAGAAACTGGAATTTTGCATGCAATATTATTTTATTCACTTGGTTTTACATTTTTACCACCTTTAACGTATTCTCCATTTGAAGCAATGCATCAGTTCAGGCAGGTTTTTCACGATTCAAAACTGTGCTGGAACTCTTGTAAAGTGATGCCTTTTAATGCCACCATTTCTTCACCCCACATCTGCAAATTCCATACCCACCTTCCCTCTCTCTCTCCCCCATACCCACCTTCCCCCCTCTCCCTCCCCCATACCCACCTTCCCCCTCTCTCAATCCACTTTCCCTCTCTTATACCCACCCTCTCTCCTCTCTTTCTCTCCCCTCCCATACCCATCTTCCCCCTCTCTTACATCCACCTTCCCCTTCCCCTTCATCGTCAACACCCCCTCATAAGCTCATCCCACCACACCCCAACACACTCCTACTCTACCTTCCCACTCCACCCCATCCAATTCCTTACACCCACCACCCACCCACAGACCCCTACCTCTACCCCACCCTCAGCCTAACCCACACTCCACCCATGCCTTCCCCACCTCCCAACACCCTCACATCACACCACACCAATACCCTCGCATCACACTACAACTGACCAAGTGCTTTCTCCCTTCCCCATTTTCACACTACATACGTCAAGATCACCAGCATTCTATCTCCCACACACAGCCCCTCGTTCTTCGATCACCGTTTGTTATCTCACCCTTTTCTTAGCTCTCCTGAAAAAAGAATTTCTAACTTCCGGTCAGTCATTGTTATGATCGGCCATTATTATGATTGACCGTTGACTGGACACTATTCAATTTTTTTTCTCCGTGTTTTTCTCCTTGTCTCCGTATTCTTTCTGTTGAAGAGCGTAGCTCGAAACGTCAAAGACTTTCCGTATTCCCGAGCGTCATACTAATACATCCTTTTGTTATTTACACCACCTGTCCTCGTCTGTTGTTGTTTTTTCGTATATTCTCCCATATATATATATATATATATATATATATATATATATATATTCGTATATCATCATTATCCTTTAACATCCACTTTCCATGCTAGCACGGGTTGGTTGATTTGACCGGGGATAACGATTTTACATATTTGTGTACATGTATATTTGTATATATATATATATGTGTGTATGTGTGTGTGTGTGTGTGTGTATTTGTGTGTATATACATATATATATATATATGTATATTTGTGTATGTATGTATATTTTGTATGTACGTATATATATATATATATATATATATATATATGTCAGGTCACGTATGAGGTCGGGTTGCCAGCGACTAAACTGGCACCCCCACCAGGCTACCCTGGTGAGGAGGGTTGCTAGAAACCCAGCAGGATTAAAAACAAGACCTGTCGAAAGCTCGGATGGACCTAGTGCAGGATCAATGGCTATCTAGCAATAGCACGGGTACGCAGAAATTCTGGGATGGTGTCCGGCGTGCTGAAAGACCAGTGGGAGTGAGGCGCCCCTCAGCTTTTGTTGAAGCATGTCTCTAGGAGAAGGTCACTCTGATATAAAACCAAATGCCCTTCCTAATGCCAACCACTCCGAGAGTGTAGTGAGTGCTTTTACATGCCACCGGCACAAGGGCCAGTCACATGGTACTGGCAACGGCCACGCTCAAATAGGTGTTTTTTACATGCCACCTGCATGGGAGCCAGTCCAACGGCACTGGCAACAACCTCGCTCAAATGATTTTCTAATGTGCCACTAGCACAAGTGCTAGAAGGCAACACTTGTAACTGTTATGCTCAAATGGTGCTATTTACGGGCCACTAGCAAGGAAGCCAGACAGCTGCTCTGGCAATGAACACGCTCAACAGTGCTGTTAGTGCTCCAATGGCGCAGGTACCAGTCATCGAGTATGGTTCAATTACGATTTCACTTGCTCCAACAGGTCTTCACAACCAGAGCTTAGTGTCAAATGAAGGAGAGGTTGGCATGGGTGCCAGCCGTCGGATTCGGCTCAATTTCAATTTCAGATTTTAAATTTCAAATTATATATATAATATTATATATATAATATATAATATATCTAAGAAGCATCAATTGTGGTGTGCAAGAGAGATGATTGCGCTGGTATGGTCATGTGGCAAGAATGGATGAGGATAGCTGTGTTAAAAAGTGCCACACCCTAGCAGTTGAGGGAACCTGTGGAAGAGGTAACCCAGGAAGACCTGGGATGAGGTGGTGAAGCATAACCTTCGAACTTTAGGCCTCACCGAGGCAATGACTAGTGACCGGGACCTTTGGCAATATGCAGTACGTGAGAAGACCTGGCAATCCAAGTGAGAGCATAATCTGTGGCCTCTGCCAGAAGTGTAGCCAGCTCACTAATTCGTATCTTTACTTCATTGGACACTAAACTCTGCTTGCGAAGACCTGTTGGGGTAAGTGAAATTGAAATCGTAATTGAACCATATTCGATAACTGGCACCTGTGCCAGTGGAGCACTAACAGCACCGTCTGAGTGTGATCATTGCCAGAGCAGCTATCTGGCTTCCGTGCTAGTGGCACGTAAATAGCACCATTTGAGCATGATCGTTACCAGCGTCGCCTTACTGGCACTTGTGCTGGTGACACGTTAGAAAATCATTCGAGCGAGGTCTTTGCCAGTGCTGCTGGACTGGCTCCTGTGCAGGTGGCAAGTAAAAAACACCATTTTGAGCATGGCCGTAACCAGTACCGCGTGACTGGCCCTCGTGCCGGTGGAACGTAAAAGCACCCACTACACTCTCGGAGTGGTTGGTGTTAGGAAGGGCATCCAGCTGTACAAATTCTGTCAGATCAGATCGGAGCCTGGTGCAGCCATCTGGTTCACCAGTACTCAGTCAAATCGTCCAACCCATGCTAGCATGGAAAGCAGATGTTAAACGATGATGATGATGATGATGATAGCTTTGATATATATATATATCAAAGCTATGTCGCATTCTTCTCCACACGCAGTTGTCACATTCAGTAATAATGTCTTACGGTTGAGTTGATTTTTATGTTTTTTCCCTGAAGAGAAGATACATCTTTCTCAACATCATTCATTCCTTTGGAATGAACCAATTGTAATCTTCAAAACATATGTCAGAGATAAAAGAAATTATTTAACACATGTGTATAACTCCATTTATTTAATCTTATATTTATTCAAAATATCTCAGATTAACAGTTTCTACCTCATAAACAGGAGTTACACCAAAGTTATTTTGTGAACTTTGCTACCCTGGTAACTATTAACCAATTTATTTTGTCAGAGTTAGTTGTTAACTAAGAAAAAATACATATAATAAATGCCTCCTAGCATTTGTGCTGGTAGCACATTAGAAAATCATTCGAGTGAGGTCGTTGCCAGTATCACTAGACTGGCTCCCATGCAGGTGGCACATAAAAAACACCATTTTGAGCATGGCCGTTACCAGCACTGTGTGACTGGCCCTCGAGCCGGTGGCACGTAAAAGCACCCACTACACTCTCAGAGTGGTTGGCGTTAGGAAGGGCATCCAGCAGTAGAAACTCTGCCAAATCAGATTGGAGCCTGGTGCAACCTTCTGGCTTTGCCAGTCTTTAGTCAAATCGTCCAACCCATGCTAGCATAGAAAGCAGACGTTAAACGATGATGATGATGGACTACTTTCTTCTTTATTATTGTAATCCTTACATGAGGGGTTATTTCCAACTTTCCCTCTCCCACAATTTAGTAATCTCTTTGTTTAGCTTCCTATTATTAAGTCTATGAATGATATATTCTAAGGCATGTGATGTTGCTTGCGATGATTTCACTCTATGTCTACAAAAATCTTGTCGTACTTATTAGAATTAGGAAAGTGCCTATCTGATGCAGAAAAGAAGTCCCTGGCAATCTTGAATGATACATGTAATCTCAAAATGGCACAAAACCACAAAACATTGTATTTTTATACTTATTGTTTGGTCTCTTATGACTGGTATAATCAGAAACAGAGTCTTTATCTAAAGAATCCCAGTCAGACTTAGGTTTCTAGATCAGAAAGTTCATCAGAGCAATGACCATGGAAATGGAAAAGACAACAAAAGGTACATGACACTCAAGCACTAACCCAAAGCAGAAACATTAGCATGCCGAGCGAAATGCTTAGCAGTATTTCGTTTGCCATTACGTTCTGAGTTCAAATTCCGCCGAGGTCGACTTTGCCTTTCATTCTTTCGGGGTCGATAAATTAAGTACCAGTTACACACTGAGGTCGGTGTAATCGACTTAATCCCTTTGTCTGTCCTTGTTTGTCCCCTCTATGTTTAGCCCTTGTGGGCAATAAAGAAATAAGAAACAGAAAGAAGCCCATTGTGTGTTTGTGGGGGGGGGGGGCACACGCAGGCACGTATCTTTGTAAGTGTGTGTGTGTGTGTGTCTTTGTTTCTCCCCACCACCACTTGGTGTTGGTGTGTTTATGTCCTCATAACTTAGTGGTTTGGCAGAAGAGGCTGACAAAAAAGTACCTAGTTTCAAAAGATAAAAAAAAAGGACTGGAATCAATTCATTGAAGTAAAAAGTGGTGCTCTAGCATGACCAGAATCTAATAACTGGAACAAGTAAAAGATAAAAGAAGTCTCCTCAAGTCAATGCTAGATCTAATAGAATACTCTTAGTTAATAACTTCTCATCTACAACTGTAGAAGAGGACATCAGTGATACACAATCCTGACACAACTCAAACTACATCTTATCACTAATTGTCTTCCTAATTAATTGCAACCTCTCAGAGCATTCCACAACTTTTTCTTATCTGCTTCTGTGAATTCATTCCATACATACTGACAATTTTGCAAACAAGAACACTTCAAATGTTCTAATCGTCTTGTTACAGAAGATTAACAAACCACTTACTTTCAACTTTTCTTCTCAAGTATAGCAGACATTTCACTATTTCATATTGTTCCCTTTCCCCATTTCTTCCAATCTTTCCAGATCTGTTCTTTAGCATTAATAATTGTACCATTCATCTTCCTGCAACCTAATTATATCAAGAGATTTGGTCTATGACTCAGAGCATGTCTGGCTGAAGCCTACAAATGTTCTCTTTATTGTAGTTTCTATCTCCTCCTCATTCTTCATCAAATGTAGCATCTTTGAACCCACATAATCTTTCAGCTTTCATATCTTCCATTCCAGATTGCCATGTGTCTCTGAGTTCATCAAACCCTTATCTTGGGGTTACTGAGATGTAGTCAATGTTGAATAGTACATTCTTCTTAGTATTTTGCCCTACTTCCTGATGATTATGAAATCTATCTGGCCTGACAAGTGACTGGTAGGTTCTCTGATGTTAGTGTTTGTTGCAAATGTTAAAGTTATTTGCAGCAACGAACTCAAAAAGCTCTGACCCTACTTCATTCCTTGTACCATATCCAAAGCTTCAAGATACATTGGAGTAGCCAGCATAACATGATGAAGATATTGGCCATTTGTTACATAGGTAGTATTCAAGAGAACCTTATAGAAAACATCCTTTTGCTCAAGCACATACATAGGAAACTACTGTCATCATGTTGTCAATGACTAATTTAAATTTAATTATTCTGACATATTCTCCAAATACCTGAATTGCTTTTTAGATCCCCTTCACTGCCAACAATATGTCTAATTGTCCTTCCACAATGCTATCATCATTTTGAAGAATTAGTATCTGTGATATTTGCAACATGAGAAGTCCAGCAAAGGCTCTCCTCCATCTTAAGTCTTCTACACAGCACGCAAAAAAAAAAACAACTCATTGCCACTTTAGCATCTCTATAAATTTCCCCAGACCTACCTTTCACCATGCCAACAACGATGGTGGCAGCTCTGACGTTTTGCACCTGACAGTAGGAAGAGAATACCTGGTTGAGATGTGTTGTTTTATGTCCCATTTTCTGCAACTGAAAGGAAGAGAGTTGGTGCAAACATTTGATGATAGTCAAGGGATGTACACACATGACTAGATATTTACACCTAGCCACAGCACATCATGCACAGAAACTAACATGGTGTTAGTCCTACATATGCAATTTAGGTTATATGTTGCATTTGAATCTGTCATCATTTTGATGTTTGGGTTTCTTTCTTTTCTGGCTGCATGCCCTTCTTATCACCAGCCACTTACAATACAATTTAGTGGCATCTTATTGTATCACCAACGCTACTAACAAGACTATCTTTCAGGACTAAAATGTCAGTTTTTATTCAAACTACTCTCCTAAACAGGTTACCTTCATTGTAGTTTCTAGAATCCAGGTTTGTAAAGTGCAGCAGACTTATCATTTACTACTGGGTTTATTTGGAACGCCCAAGGAGAGAAAGTTGGGGATTCATTTATCAAACTATTTGTCCTAGAGAGGTCATTATGACAATGACATAACATCTGATCATGACACAAAGGATTCTTATAGTATCTAACATTGTCTCCTAAGCAGAGTTGGGCATTTAGCTGAGAATTTAACCTATCTTTATGATATTAGATATAAGAGAAGATAACTATTAAGCTATTTTTCCCAGACTGGCCACTAACACTGAAGTAGTACATTTCTTATTTCTTTACTGCCCACAAGGGGCCATGCACAGAGGGGACAAACAAGGACAGACAAACAGATTAAGTCAATGATATCAACCCCAGTGTGTAACTGGTACTTATTTAATTGACCCTGAAAGGATGAAAGGCAAAGTTGATCTCAGCGGAATTTGAACTCAGAATGTAGCAGCAGATGAAATACCGCTAAGCATTTCACCCAGCGCGCTAACGTTTCTGCCAGTGGTAATAGTGGAAGCATTAAAGCAGCAGTTTAAGACAGCCAAGGTTGTTTTCATAATAGATAACTGGGGGATCAAGCAACCACAAAGATCTAAAACTCACACACACATATATGCACATACACATACATATATATACATGCACACAGATATACACACAAATAATGTATAGAGACATTATTTGTATGCATATGTATATTTACACTCTGCCTATATCATCATGTAAATGAAGGAAATGCAGACAGAAGTGGTAAGATCTAATATCAGGCTTTGGGCTATAGTAGAAGGCACGTTGCCCAACATGAAACACAGTAGGACTGAACCCAAAGCCATATGATAAGGAAGCAATGTCCTCAAACAGATAGACATGCCTACTCCTACATATACATGTGTATATGTGTCTGTACACTACATACATATATAAGTATGGATGTATACACATTGACATTTTATATATAGATGTTTGTATATATATACATATATAGTATTTATATACTTATATACCTATATATTTGTCAATGGTCAAACGTTCATCCAACCCATGAGCACATCTTCTTAACTCTCTGACTTTTCATTTTTCTTCTCTTTTTTCTCTTCCTTGTCTCTCCTGGACTTTCCTCTAATACCCAACAAAAGATTACTAATGATTTGTAAGGACATGGTATTTCCTTATGCAATCATAATATAATGTATATTAAACATTTTTATAAATCATTATGGTGTTCTACTGTGTTAGCAGTGCACTTTACATCACTTGTTAAGGTTACCTCTACAGATATTCTTTAAAAATTATAGCTAGCACTGAGTTTTGTAATGCTATTTCATTTCTGAGACTTAGGATGTAAACAGGCAATGAGATCGAAGATGTAAAATGGACATATATGCTATAATTCAAAAGTTTATGCCTGTTCAATAGCACCCATCTCATTGTTTGTTTACATCTGACATCTCAGATATGAAACATCATAACAAAAATCAGTGCTGGCTATAATTTCTATAGAATATCTGTAGAGATAATGTTAACAAGTGAAGTAAAGCACACTGCTTATACAGTAGAACGTAGTACTGATGTCTAAAAACATCTAATATCTTTTATAGTATATTAGGGTTGCATAACAAAATACTGTGTCCCTAAAGGTCATTAATATTTACATACCAGCTTTCAGGAATGTGTTTAATATATAAAATTGGAATATCCAATAATGTTATACTGCTATATTTAGTGGCTATTTAAACAATGTGTTCGTAGGCGATTAAAGGGTTAGATAGGTGATGAAGGGACAAAATCTCCTGAAATATGGCATATACACCCATTACCCTATTTTCATCTTCAATCTCATTGTTTGTTTATATCTGTTGTTTCAGATGTGAAATGTCATAACAAAAGTCAGTGTTAGCTATAATTTCTACAGAATATCTATAGAGATAACCTTAACAAGTGACAAAAGATTACAACCAAAACATAATAATAATACTCTTTAAACTATTTATCTGTAATTCTTTTCTTTTTCTAAGTGTCAATGTATATATATATATATATACATACATACAGGGTGCAGTGAATAAATTGTCGTCTAAATTATGGAAAAATGAAAATAACACTGACATCTCATTTTAACAGATATATTTACCAAAATTACATAAAAATATCTTGAAATACTAAAGAGTAAATTTATTTAATGAAATTGCAATTGGCTTCAACCACAGCCTCCAGATGACATTGGAATTTCCTGCAACTCTTCTGGATGGTCTCCTTGCTTAAGTTGGTGAATACTGCTATAATCCTTGCCTTCAGTTCATCTTTGGTGTTACAAGGAGTTTTGTTGGTCTCTCGCTTAACTGCGCCCCACATATAATAATCAATGAGGTTGCAGTCTGGGGAGTTAGGTGTTCAGATGTTAGGGGTGATGTGGTCGCAGAAATTGTCTGACAGCCATGACTGGGTTCTCCTGCTTGTGTAGCATGGTGCAGAGTCTTGTTGCAAAACATAGTGTCTTCCAGCAGCCATTCTCTTGACCCAGGGCAGCATTACCTCCTCCAGATACTTGATGTAGGCTAAGTGGGAAAGTGAATGGAGGCATAATGTCACCATCACTAGTGCTCACTCCAAACACCATGATGTTGACTGGATATTTGATTTTTATCACTCTTGGTACATGTCCTCAGATTAACACCCAAACATTCTGAGATGTTCGTACATTATGCTTCCGGCACAAATGCCAAATAGTACAACATGCTATTTCCAAATTTCCAGCAGAGTGAATTGCATCATAGTGCTACTTTTCTCACAGATGGTGCCCAACTGACTCTACTATACTGTGTAGTCAACAAAATCAAAAACAAACAATGCACATG
>NC_142944.1:26528165-26540665 GCF_046866305.1 Octopus bimaculoides | reverse complement strand
TTTAAGGAGGATTGCTGGGAAACCATCAGGGCCAGCAGTTGAGTTTGTGTCCACTTCATGTATAGCTAGTAATACATCTTCTTCGCTAATGTTGATGTATTCCATCGTAACTGCCTCACTGGTTATAGGGGA
The DNA here is from genome assembly GCF_046866305.1 of Octopus bimaculoides. Taxonomy (NCBI): domain Eukaryota; kingdom Metazoa; phylum Mollusca; class Cephalopoda; order Octopoda; family Octopodidae; genus Octopus; species Octopus bimaculoides. The sequence continues at coordinate 26,540,533 of NC_142944.1, read as the reverse complement.
GGTAGCAAAGAAGTCCACTGGTTTGTTCACTTGTCTGTGCTCCAATGGAGTGGTGAAGACACTTTTGAATTGTTCATTCAGTACCTCACTGATCCTAGTTGGACTGTCTGTGAGGGAGCCATCCTTTTCGAAGAGGGGTCCAATCTTGCAGTGTACTGAGGCTGTTTCTTTTGCATAATGAAAGAAGGCCTTTGGGTTTGACTTAATATTTTTTATAACCGAGGCTTCTTTGTCTGCTCTCTCCTTCACATAGGATTGTTGCAGCCTTTTTTCGATCTCCATCAGTGTCGTTTTTAGGCGGGACATTTGGCCATTCTTGGGAAGCTGGTTGAGTCAATTTGTTTGTTTAGGCAATTTGAAACTTTTGTACGCCGTCTCATAAAAATTTTCCTCTCCCTGGGGATTTTGTTCGTGTGTACAAAGGCCTTTCTCTCCTGGACACATTTGTAGCATATGGCTTGCATTATAGACATGAATTGTTTAAGTTTCATGTTGATGTCCGGTGAGGAGAGACATTTAGGCCAGTTTTGTTTGAGGATTTCTTTCTCAATTTGTTTTCAGTTTGCCTTATGGAAGTTCAAATTGGAAAGATTCTGAGAGTTTCTTGTAGGCTGCGTGTCCATGGTTTCTTTTGGTCCGTACATGGTCAGCTCTACGATGTTGTGATCCGAGAGTAGCGTCGGTGTCACTTTCACATTATGGATGAGATCCATATTATTTGTGAAGCAGAGATCCAGTATGTTACCTGCTCTGGTTGGCTGGAGTACTATTTGTTCCATGTACAAAGTGTTATCGAGGTTCAGGAGAGAATTCACCTGTCCTTGTTCGTATTGCGTCATTCCTGGGAGAGAAAGGTCCTCGGGCCATCTAACATTGGGCAGATTGAAGTCTCCCATAAAAAGTACACTTATGTGTTGTTCTAATGTGACTAGAACTTCTTCTATTTTTGTAAGGCAGTCTTCAAACTTGCCTACATGATTTGGAGCATCTGGAGGGCGATATGTAGCACATATAACTACATTGAGTTGTCTTATATGTACAATTAGTGTGTCACATACTGAATTTGAGTGTGGCAAAAGGACTCCACGGATGTACATAGCAACTCCACCATGACTCCTATCTTTCCTGTCGGTCCGTTATACAACATACTGTGGTATGTGTATTTCTGCATTTCCTATATCTGGTTTCAGGTGTGTTTCCGTAAGTGCTATGCATAAGGCTTGATTGCAAGCAACAAGATCTCTCAAGAAAGGGATTTTTGTCCTGTTACTAAGTGATAACAGTCCTCTGATGTTCAGTAAGAGCACCAATGTGATGTGTGTGTTGTTGCCAGTGGTGCCCACTATTTGCTGTGGTGGTCTTGTGTATTGGGGATAATCCCATCTGTGAGATTGTAGCCAGGTCAGCTGCTGTACCATCTTTTGTGCCATGCACAAAAAAGATTGTTGTTCAGCAGCTGCCCTTTCAACAACATGTTGTTGATAGGTCTGGTTTGTAGTACGCACTACATCTGCGTACCTCCGTTTTGGTTCAGGTGGTGCGTAGTCCTTTCCTTTTGGCAGGTGATTTCTGCCCTGTTTCATGTTTATGTGGCGGGGTCTTTGGTGTGCAAAACGGCAGCCTGCACCTTCCTCTCCATGCCAGCAGACACCTTTCAAGTAGAATTTGCATATTCGTGTGTGCTGTCTCTTTCTATCCTTTTTGTTATATGAGTAGTCAGGTTTGCTTCTTTCTTTGGCTGTTTCATCTTTTGTTTTTGTTTTAGTTTTTCCTGCTTTTAATTCTTCTTTCTAGGCTCTTTCACCTCCATGGATTTTCGTTTTGATGGTGGTAGGGGCACTTTCACTTGGGTTTGCACTTGGGTTTACTTTCCGGGCAGGCTTCTCGCTTGAATCTTCTTCTTTGTTTTCTTGAGTGTCTACCAAGTGGGGGTGACATCTTTCATCTGCATCCGTGCCTCCATCCTTGTCATCTTTGCTGTGTTCATTATCAAAGATGGCATCAGGAGTGCTGATATGGGATCGTATGAGAGCATAGGAACGTGTAAACTCCTGCTTCTTTCGCTCTATCTGTGCTAATGTTCTGGTGTAACTGTTGCTCTTCAGCGCAGCAGTGATTATGTTGTTTTGGTTTTCATCTTCAGCATAGCACCAGGCTCTCAAAAACAATGCCAACTCCATGCTCCTCCAGGTTCTAGACATTTTTGTGGTTAATTTATTAATTTATCTATCTATTTATTTTTAAAATTTTAACAGTGTGATGGAGGGTAGTGAAGAAATAGAGACAGAAAGTGTCTATATTTAGAGAAATTGAGTGGCTGAGAGAAAAGAGAGAGGGAGAGAGAGGGAGAGGGAGAGAGGGAGAGAGAGAGGGAGAGAGAGAGAGAGAGAGAGAGAGAGAGAGAGAGAGAGAGAGAGAGAGAATGTTCATGTCTATATATTTAGGAAGATTGAGAGGCTGAGAGAAGAAAGACGTGACAGAGAGAAGTTTATAGCAGAGACTCCAGCTTAGAAGATCTGAAGAAGGAATTATTATTCTGAAATATCATCGGACTATATATAACCAAATTACAACAGGTATATAGTCCATCTTTATTTTGTTCTATACTGCATTGTTGTACCATTCTAAACTTTTTATTCTTTACAAACAATACACAATGCTTCAAGCGAACTACAATACTCTCCTATGTATGTATGTATGTATGTATGTATATATATATATATATATATATATATATATATATATATATATATATATATATATATGTATGTTTATATGTATGTATATATATATATGTATGTGTGTGTATGTATGTATGTATGTATGTATATATATATATATATATATATATATATATATATATATATATATGTTTGTATATATGTATGTATATATGTTTGTATATATGTATGTATATATGTATGTATGTATATATATATGTATATATATATATATATATATATATATTGTTTCAGTCATTTGATTGTAGCTGTGCTGGAGAACTGCCTTTAGTTCAGCAAATCAACTCCAGAACTTATCCTTTGGAAGCCTAGTACTCATTCTATCTGCGTTTTTTGCTGAGCCACTATGGGGGGCAAATACAGACATGCACATACATACATACATACATATACACACACACACACACACACGATGAGCTTCTCCCAGTTTCCATCTACCAAATCCACACACAAGGCTTTGGTCGGCCCGTGGCTATAGTAGAGGACACTTGCGCAAGGTTACACACAGTGGGACTGAACCCACAACCATGTTGTTGGTAAGCAAGCTATTTATCACACAGCCACTCCTGCGCCTATATATATGTATATATGCGTATGTGTGTGTATACATGTACATATATGTATGTGTTTATTTGTGTGTGTGTGTATATATATATATATATATATATATATATATATATATATCTATATATATATATATATATATATGAAAATAAAAAATAATAATAAGACAGAACGCTAAACTGAAAGCATTATATACTCACACACACACACACACACACACACACACATACATATATATGTGTGTGTGTGTGTGTGTGTGTATAATAGCTGTTGGACCTGACATTGCTCCTGTTTTCCATGTTGAAGTTAAACTCACCTCTGACCTTGTATTGAAATCTTCTGCATTTCCCGTGCCAACTATTACCCATTAAGACGTTATATCTGGTACGGCAGGTTGTTGCAGGATGAGTTGATGTGTGGCAGGTGGAGGAAAAATTGTCAGAGCAGACGATGGAGTTTTGTTGATGGAGCAGAGTTTTTGCAGCCGACAATGGTGCAGTGAAGTGAGGCTGAAGTAAGAAAATTTTATTAAAATCAGATGGAAAATATAAAAAGTTACGGCCAAAAATAAAATCCCTATGGGTATTTGCATGCAAAAGCCTATTGATTTTATAAAACCACTACTCTGGCACAATTATTGATTCTTTGTCAATGCTATATAATGACATCAACTCACTACCATGAGCCTCGCTCATTCATCGATTTTCATCAAAATCTGCAATAGCTGCAGGAAAAATAACATCACTATGGGAATTTCCATTCAAACGCCTGATTGAGCTCACAAAAATTGATGCCAACTAAGCATTATCGAGGATTTGAAAAATTCCAACCTTATTTGAACTACCTATGTGTCAAAAATCATTAAAATCAGTTGGACGGTGTGGAAGGAGTTAGAGTAACTCCAAACACAGACACAGACAGATACCATTAGACATTTATGTATATATATTTAAGAGTGTGTGTGTATATATATACATATATATACATACATATATATATATATATATATATATATATATATATATATATATATATATGTATGTGTATATTTGAGTGTGTATTGGTATGTATATATATATGTGCATATTCAAGTGTGTGTGTGTGTGTGTATATTCTTTTACTCTTTTACTTGTTTCAGTCATTTGACTGCGGCCATGCTGGAGCACCGCCTTTAGTCGAGCATATCGACCCCAGGACTTATTCTTTGTAAGCCTAGTACTTATTCTATCGGTCTCTTTTGCCGAACCGCTAAGTTACGGGGATGTAAACACACCAGCATCGGTTGTCAAGCGATGCTGGGGGGACAAACACTGACACACACACACACACACACACACACATATATATACATATATACGACAGGCTTCTTTTAGTTTCCGTCTACCAAATCCACTCACAAGGCTTTGGTTGGCCCGAGGCTATAGCAGAAGACACTTTCCCAAGGTGCCACGCAATGGGACTGAACTTCAGAACCATATGGTTGGTAAGCAAGCTACTTACCACACAGCCACTCCTGCGCCTACAGGATATATATATATATCATCATCATCGTTTAATGTCCGCTTTCCATGCTAGCATGGGTTGGACGATTTGACTGAGGACTGGTGAACCAGGTGGCTACACCAGGCTCCAATCTGATTTGGCAGAGTTTCTACAGCTGGATGCCCTTCCTAACGCCAACCACTCCGAGAGTGTAGTGGGTACTTTTACGTGCCACCGGCACGAAGGCAAGTCAGGCGGTACTGGCAACGGCCACGCTCGAAATGGTGTCTTTTACGTGCCACCTTCACGGGAGCCAGTTCAGCGGCACTGGCAACGATCTCGCTCGAATGTCTTTACACATGCCACTGGCACAAGTGCCAGGGTACAAGTGCCAGGGCACAAGTGCCATCACGGTTTTGCTTTCGCTTGCCTCAACAGGTCTTCGCAAGCCAAGTTTAATCTCCAATGAAGGAGACGACATTGGCATGGGTGCCAGCCATCGAAATTAGTTCGATTTCACTTGCCTCAACAGGTCTTCACAAGTGGAGTTTAGTGTCCAATGTAGGAAGGTATGCATCCTGGCAGAGGCCTTGGATTTATACACGTATAAAACAAGGTATCAATACTGATCATTATATTTTACTTTATTGTTGTAAATTCAATTTACTGCTTGGTTTTGATTGTCATTATACTGTTTTTCATATATTAGTATACTCATTCAGTCCTTTGATTGCCTGAGTAAAATTGAACAACCTTAAACTACTAATGCTATCTCTACTTATATGTTGATATATATATCACCATCATCGTTTAACGTCTGCTTTCCATGCTAGTATGGGTTGGATGATTTGACTGAGGACTGGTGAAACCAGATGGCTACACCAGGCTCCAATCTGATTTAGCAGAGTTTCTACAGCTGGATGCCCTTCCTAATGCCAACCACTCAGAGAGTGTAGTGGGTGCTTTTACATGCCATCGGCATGAAGGCCAGTCAGGCGGTACTGGCAACGGCCATGCTCAAAATGGTGTATTTTATGTGCCACCCGCAGAAGAGTAGTCCAGGGGCACTGGCAACGATCTCTCTCGAAAGTCCTTACACATGCCGTGGGCACAAGTGCCAGAAAGGCGACGCTGGGCACAGGTGCCATTATGATTTCCCTTTCGCTTGCCCCAATAAGTCTTTGCAAGCTGAGTTTTGTGTCCAAATATATATATACATATTGATAGAAAGGACAACAAAAGAAAGAAAGAGACCTTGATATTATATAAATAGAGAAATTTATCTGTAAAAATATGTGACACTTATTCGGTAGCCATGATAAAACTCAGAGTTTCGGATGCCGGGGTGGGAACCCATGCCACCATCTCTTCAGCTATCTGGCCATTGAAAATTCCTGTGAAAAATGGCCGGATAACTGAAGAGATGGCAGCGTGGGTTCCCACCCCGGCATCGGAAACCCCGAGTTTTTTCATGGCTACTGAATAAGTGTCACATATTTTTACAGATATATATATATATATATATATTAAAAGTGGAGAAGGCCAGTTTATGGAGTTATCCTGGGTTTCCTGTCCATAAAGGCCTTCCCCACTTTTAATATATACTGCTCTACATCTTAGAGTGTGCTTTTCCAGCTTTGTTTTCTACAAACCATATACACACACACACGCACACACATGTGTATATATAAATATATATATATATATATATATATATATATATATATATATATATAGACACACATACACACACACACACACACACATATATATATATATATAATATAAGAAACTATGAAGAACCAGAACGTGTGTTATCATTTTAAGGCTTTTAATTTATAATTTGAATATAGTGCAGGGTAGTTATAATAAAAACAGGATGATGTAATGCATGAAGTTTTTTACAACAGTTTCTAGAATTACTGAACATATGGAATTGAATAAAGATTTATTTCCACATAAGCTAAGTACTCTGTATTCAGAGAGATAGAATTGGGGAATAATCAAGGATAATTCATCAAATAATTAAGGAGTGTTTGAAGTAAATGATAGCATTGGTTCACTGTTCCATGATCATAGAATTAGGAAAATTCTTAATAAAATATAGCAGCAGTTAGCAGTTCTATTGTTGAAGTATCAAGGAAAATCCATGAGTAGAAGGCCTGTTAAATATACAGGACAGTGTGAAGGAAAGGTAGAGTTGTAAATGTATTAGGGCAGTCTAACCCGTATAGTGATGTTGCTTATAACACGGGAGGCTACAGTAGAAGACACTTGCCCAAGGTGCCACACAGTGGGACTGAACCCGGAACCATGTGGTTAGTAAGCAAGCTACTTACTACACAGCCACTCCTGCATGTACATATACTCACACAAACACATATTTATACATACATGCACATACATACACAAGCATGTATCCATACATACATATATGCACAGATCTATGCTTACTCATACATGTTTGTGTGTATATTTATATATACACATCCACACATACTCATCATTCATACATATAGAGGGATAGGTGATAGTTAAATGATTAGGGAATGGGTGGTTCACTGGTAAGGAATGAAGAAGACCATATGTGCAAAGCAAGAATGTTATTGTTGTGGACCACTGTGATCTAGGTTTATCAGATGGCCAGAGGGATGGGTATTGTTAGAGAGTTGTAAACAAGATAAAAAAAATCTTCAGGTAATAGATTTTAGTGAATGTTATATGGTCTGTGGTAGGGGTAGAGTTGGACATCAAGTGGTTATTTTAAAGTATTGGGTTGGCAACTAAGTTCCCGCCGTTTTTTTTAAATTCAAATTTTTTAAAAGGTTTAATAAAAAGTAACAACTAATTAATAATGTATTCACCCTTGTTGTTTACAACTTCTCAACATTCAACAAGATTTTTAATACCTCGTTGGTAGAAATCACCCAATTTCGACTCAAAAAATTGATCCAACCAAGCTCTCAATTCTGCATCAGTATTGAACGAAACTCTGCACATAGCATTTGAAAGAGATCGAAAGAGGTGGAAATCCGTTGGTGCCAAATCAGGAGAGTACAGCGGGTGTGGTAGCACTTCCCAGCCATGCGTTTGAATGACTTCCTTGGTCAAATTGGTGATATGAGGGCAGGCGTTGTCGTGCAGCAGAAGAACTCCATGCTGCCGATTAGGTCTTTTCTCTCAAATAGCTGCATGGAGTTGTTCCATCTGTTGAACATAGAGTTCCACGTTGACCGTTTGGTTCTGTTCAAGCAATTCATAATGGATAATCCCTTCCCGGTCCCACCATACGCACAACATTGTTTTACACAGATGAAGAGTTTCTTTCATGCCCGGTGTCGCTTATTTACCAGGGCTGAGCCATTTCTTACTCATATTAATGTACAGGCACCATTTTTGTTGCCAGTAATGATTCAGTAAAGAAATCGTTGCTTGTGTCCATGAGTTGAGTGGTGACAAACAAGCAAGCCATCAGAGATTGTGGCTCATTGATTTTTGTTGTTGTCACTTAAAGCATGCCGAACCCATGCTCCATACTTCTGAACCTTTTCCATCAAGTGAAGATACTTTTCTATAGCAGTGTGAGGGCATTCCATTTTCTCTGCCAGTTCCCTTGTCATTTGACGAGAATTTTCATGCAAAAGTTAGTTTAATCGCTCTTCATCAAACTTAACTGGACAGCCAGAATGAGGTGCGTCTTTGAAGTCAAAATTTCCATTTTTGAACTTGGCATACCAATCATGAGCGGTTCTTTCAGCTATGGCACCCTCTCCATACACAGCACAAATGTTGCTAGTAGCTTTTGCAACCTTAGAACCTTGATTAAAAGCAAAAAGAAGGAGGTGTCGAAAATGCTCATTTTTCTGAATTTGACATGCCATTTTAATGATCTGAAAATAAACAAAAATTAACTAGAGAAAAATAAAATAGATTCCAAAATGATTCAATAATAGAATTCTCAAAAAAACTAGATTCCGAAATTTAAAAATATGGTGGAAACTTAGTTGTCAACCCAATGTAAAATATTAAAATATTACTGAAAGTGCATGCTCACGGGAAGTCAATAAAGTATAAGTTATCACTAGATGTCAATATAGTGAATTATAACATCATCATCATCATCGTTTAAATGTTTGCTTTCCATGCTAGCATGGGTTGGATGATTTGACTGAGGATTGGCAAGCCAGAAGGCTGCACCAGGCTCCAATCTGATCTGGTAGAGTTTCTGCAGCTGTATGCCCTTCCTAACGTCAACCACTCCGAGAGTGTAGTGGGTGCTTTTACATGCCACCAGCATGAGGGCCAGTCACACGCTACTGGCAACGACCATGCTCAAAAAGGTGTTTTTTTACGTATATGGATGAAATAAATAGAGTACTAATGAATAATAGATACTGTCATTAATAATAGAATGAGGTAAATAAATAGGTTCAGTAAAGAAATCTGTTAAGGTAAGTATTTCTCTTTTCTCTTTTACTTGTTTCAGTCATTTGACTGTGGTCATGCTGGAGCACCGCCTTTAGTCGAGCAAATCGACCCCAGGACTTATTCTTTGTAAGCCTAGTACTTAATCTATCGGTCTCTTTTGCTGAACCACTAAGTTACGGCGATATAAGCACACCAGCATCGGTTGTCAAGCGATGTTGGGGGGACAAACACAGACACACAAACACACATACATACATATATATATATATACATATATATATATATACGACAGGCTTCTTTCAGTTTCCATCTACCAAATCCACTCACAAGGCTTTGGTCGGCCCGAAGCTATAGTAGAAGACACTTGCCCAAAGTGCCACGCAGTGGGAATGAACCCGGAACCATGTGGTTGGTAAGCAAGCTACTTACCACACAGCCACTTCTGCGCCTGTATATAAATTTTCTTTAAATAGTGTTTAATTATGATAGGTATTGCGTAAAGTATATGCTGAAAATGCAGTAAATATACTAATTAAATTGAGTTATGCTATATCTGAACTACATATCAACGAAAATAAAGTGCTTGATAGCAATACAGAGGTAGTTGTTTTACTGCATTTGGATTTGTGGAAAAATCGAAAAGTCATGAAGAGTCTATGAATTTAACCAATCCATGCTTAAATATTCCTATTCCTTTGCACTGCCCTGTATTTTTAGCAGGCCTTCTTCTCATAATCTACCTCACTTTCTCTTCATAGATGAAACCAGTAACTACTATTATATTTTCCCATGGATTTTCCTTGATACTTCAACAATGGAACTGTTAACTGCTGCCATGTTTCACTAAGGATTTCCTTAATTCTTTGATCATGGAACTGTGAACCAATGCTATCGGTTACTTTGGACACTCCTTATTTATTCAATGAACTGGTAACTGCTGCTATACTTTACTAAGGATTTCCTTAATTCTTTGATCATGGAACTTTGAACAATACTATCTTTTATTTTGGACATTCCTTATTTATTCAATGAACTGGTAACTGCTGCTATGTTTTACCTGGTAACTGCTGCTATACTTTACTAAGGATTTCCTTAATTCTTTAATCACGGAACTGTGGACCAATACTATCTTTTACTTTGGACATTCCTTAATTATTTGATGAACTGGTAACTACTAATATCCTTGATTAAGGATATTCCTCAATTCTCTCTCTCTGAAGACAATAATTAGCTTATATGGAAATCTTCATTCAATAATATATGCTCCACATGTTCAGCTATTCTAGAAAATTGCTGTAAGAGATTTTACACCTTACCTCATAATCTTGTATTTACTATAACTACTCTACACTATATTTGAATTATAAATTAAATGTTCTGAAGTGATACCACATGTTTTACTTGTTCATTCTCTGTTTCTAATATATATCTACCCACTGAACAATGAAACACTTCAAGTCATCATTAATAGACAGCTGCAGTTCAAGCCAGACTTTTAGGTATAATCCAAACTGAACAGTTATAGTCTACACCTATTACTTTACTCCATTAGATGAAAACTTTTTGTATGTATATATGTATAATTAAGGTCAACTTTTTGTTACCTGTGAACACTTCTAGGCTTCATCACTACTTCAGTTCTCAACTAAGTTAAATGCAACTTTTTTATCAATGGTGGTCCAGTCTTCAGCTACATTTTGAGATAAAATAATTAGAATTTGATTCATTCATTCAAAAAAAAAAAAAAAAATTCAGTCAAAATATGTGAGATCAAAAATGGGAGAGTGATGTAAAAAATTGAGCTTGAATCAAAATATTGCACCTATTGTTATAGAAAATTATATAATAGCTGCAGGAGTGGCTGTGTGGTAAGTAGCTTGCTTATCAACCACATGGTTCCGGGTTCAGTCCTACTGCATGGTACCTTGAGCAAGTATCTTCTGCTATAGCCTCAGGCCAACCAAGGCTTTGTGAGTGGATTTGGTAGACGGAAACTGAAAAGAAACCCGTCGTATATATATATATATATATATATATATACATACATGTATATGTTTGTGTGTCTGTGTTTGTACCCCCACCATCACTTGACAACCAATGCTGGTGTGTATACGTCCCCATAACTTAGCAGTTTGGTGAAAGAGACTGATAGAATAAGTACTAGGCTTACAAAGAATAAGTTCTGGGGTTGATTTGTTCAACTAAAGGTGGTGCTCCAGCATAGCTGCAGTCAAATGACTGAAACAAATAAAAGAGTGAAGGAGTAATTGTTGTTTTCAAATGAAGGAGCTCTCTGGGATGAATGTTATAGTGAAAATCTCATCAAAAAAATATTAGCCATAAAAGAAGTGGTGTGGCTTTAAGTGATGAAAAAAGCTATCATTTTAACAAATTAAAATATTTTCATCATTTTAAGATATTTAGCATTATAAAAGACAATATCTAATGTCATGGGTTACTTAGCTTAATGGTACAGAGCACTTAACTGGAGTTTGGGATGCATATGGTTCAATTCTCTTTAGCAGCCTGCTAGCCACTTTTTTCTTCGTTTTCTAAGGGTAATTAGCTGATCTAAGTTGTGTTCACTGTTATTGTGTTTGAGATTTCATTTATTTTTTTTGTAAAATACCTTGTAAAATACCATCTCATTTGGCCCCTCAAAGTTATTTTTACAGTCAAATTTTAGTCACTTGCAAGCTTCATATAGCTAGTAAGCTTCATTACTAATTCAATTCTCAACCAATTTGAATGCTATTATTCACTGATGACAATGGGTGAATATATTCTTAAGGTCAACTTTTAGTTACTTCTGAGCACTTCTAGACTTCACTATTTCATTTCTCAACCAAATTAGATGTTTCTTTTATCAATGATGGTACAGTCTTCAGCTATATTTTGGGATAAAATAATTGAAATTTGGTTCATTCAAAATAAAAGTTTGGTCAAAATATGTGAGGCTAAAAATGGGAGAGTAAGGCAAAAAATTGACTTTGGATCAAAATATTTCAGCTATTATAAAGGAAAAGTATAGATTAATGGGGTTTAAAAGAATGTGCTCATTAAGAAGAATCTTTTGGTGAAAACCTTATTTAAGAGTATTTACTTTGAAAAAGTTGTTTGGCTTTGTGACTTAAAAAATAATCTCTCAAATTG
>NC_142944.1:26518676-26523676 GCF_046866305.1 Octopus bimaculoides | reverse complement strand
CCCGGATAGCCACTCTTGCAAGCTACGCAGACGATACGAAAGTCTCGCAGAAAATACAGAACTCCAGTGATGTTGCACACCTGCAGCAGGAGTTGGACTCAGTTTACAGATGGGCTTAGGATAATAATATGCAGTTTAACCCTTTGGTGTTTAAGCCGGCCATATCCGGCCCAAATATTCTATATGTTTTATATTCAAATTGGCCATATCTAGCCCCTCACACCTAACCTACATTGACATTCTAAGAATAAACTATCACACCGTCAAAACTTTAAAGCTGTAAGATAATGTATGATTAATTCAAAAGAATTTGAGTGAAAAAAGTATTACATTTAACAGATTAATCTGAACACTAAAGGGTTAATGCTGAAAAATTCCCAAGCCCTGCGCTACCAACGCCCAAAACTGAATATGAAACTTACAGCGTACACTAGTCCGCAGGGAATTTCAATCCCAGAGCCTAAATCAGTGAGAGACCTGGGTATCAACATGAGTGATGATACCTCTTTCCAAGTGCACATTACCAGGATGGCAACAAAGTGCAGACGATTGGCTGGATGGATCCTGAGAACATTCAGAACCAGAGATAAGGAAACCATAATGATCCTCTGGAGGACTTTCGTCCTCAGCCGCCTGGATTACTGTTCACAGCTGTGGTCACCCACCAGTGTGAAATTAACAGCAGACCTTGAAGCAATCCAGAGAAGATTCACAAAGAAGATTGTCTCTTTGCAACTGCTCAGCTACTGGAAAAGGCTGAAACAGCTAAGACTCTACTCCCTGGAGAGAAGGCAGGAGAGGAATGCAGTAATATACATCTGGAAGATCCTGGAAGGAATTGTGCCAAATTTTGGCATTGAAAGCTACACCAATGCCAGAACGGGACGACACTGCATAGTGCCAAAGATCCCAGCAATGCCATCGCGCTTCAGGACCAGTTACTGCAACAGTTTGGGTTTCAGGGGCCCACGGCTTTTTAATATTCTCCGAAAGAGCCTGAGGAACCTGCACAAAGTAGATGTAGGGGTTTTTTAATCAAAGCTGGACCTCTTCCTGCCGAAAGTCCCAGATGAACCTACCTTCACCAAGTGCCACATATTGTAAGAGGCTCCCTGTAATAACAGTGTAGCACCACGGCAGTGCATCAGCATGGCCGCAGCTCTATTATTTGTGTTTTCATAGAGGTGGCTCCATTAGCCACTACTGCCTGATTTCTATCTTTCAGAAATTCATGTAACCACTCTCCAAGTTTTCCAGCTATGCCAAGATCATGCAGTTTGTGGCATATCACACCATGATCCACTTTGTCAAAAGCTTTTGCAAAATCAAGGTATATTACATCCACATTTGAGTTGTTGAGTAACTGCCTCAACACCCAGTCATAATGTTGTAAGAGCTGGGTCAGGCAGCTCCTACCTGGTCGAAAGCCATGTTGGGTATCACATATATATATATATATATATGTATATATATTTATTTATATATATATATATATATATATATATATATATATATATATATATATATAAGAAGACGGTGAACACAAACACAAACAGGCTTCAAGCCCAAGCACGTCATACAGAGAAAAAGAAACAGATCTGTAAATTCTACCTTCATGGTACCTGCTGGCATGGGGAAAAGGGGCGAAACTGCAAATTTGCCCACCCCAAACACTACCAACTAAACAAGGTAGATAACCAATTAAAACAAAATAAGTGGGTGCGCAGAAAAGGGAGACCAGAAAGCTTAACCCTACATACACATAATCCACCAAATACCAACAGGACTCACAAAGAGAGAAGTCCGTATATTCCTTCTGCTCCCAAAAAAAGGCTATATGCAGAGGCTGTACGAACTGCATCAGCTGACCAGCAAGCTTTTTTAAGCATGGCCCAGAAAATGGTACATCAACTAACATGGATACAGAGGGTACAGAGTCAACACCACATGAACCATTGTCCAAGACCACCACAGATGATGGATCAGGGATGGCCACCGCTAACACCAGGAACCCCTGCACAGATATCACACCCATATTCCTACTGAATATCCGGGGCCTATTACGAACAGGCGGCAAAGACAAGTTTCTATACTTGAAAGGCCTAGTTACATGCAATCAAGCAATATGCATGGTGCTTACTGAAACGCATCTAACACCTAATATAGCAGATGCAGAGATAAACATACCAGAGTATGCCGTACTCCGAACAGACAGGAGGAATAGAAGTCATGGGGGAGTTGCAATGTACATCCGAGAAGATGTCACACCCCTTCTACTCTTATCACACTCAAACTCTATCTGTGATACTTTAATAGTACACATAAAACAGATTGATGTAGTTGTATGCTCAACATACCGTCCACCAAATACCGCAAAGCAGGAGGGTAAATTTGAGGACAGCCTCAGACGCATAGAAGAGGTCTTGACAAATCTGGACCAACACATCAATATACTTTTCCTAGGCGACTTTAACCTCCCAAATGTTAAATGGCCTGAAGGTCACATCCTCTCTGGGATGTCACTGCATGAACAAAGCCAGGCAAAGTCTTTGTTAGAACTATCCCACATGCTGTTCATGGAACAAGTGATACTCCAACCAACCAGAGGAAGCAATATTTTAGATCTCTGCTTCACAGACAATGTGAGCCTAATCCATAATGTGAAAATAACGCCCACATCTCTCTCAGATCATAACATTATAGAATTAACTATGTATGGTCCTAGGCAACCCACTGACACCCACCCCACCAGGAGGACTCAAGCAATATCCAACCTGAATTTCTACAGGGCAGACTGGAAGTCAATTTGCAGAGAGATTCGAAATCAAAACTGGCATGACAGCCTTTCTATACAAGACAATGACCTCAAACTAAGTCATTTTATGTCAACCATACAAGACATATGCACCAAATACATGCCATATAGAAAGACCAGCAAACATGCCAATAGAATTCCTAGAGACAGGAAAATCCTTATGAGACACAGAACAAAGGTCTCAAACCAGTTAAATAGAGAACTGGGGGATAGGAAAAGGGCTAAATTAAAACTAACACTGTTAGAAATAGAAAACAAAATTAAACTCTCCCATGAAAAGGAGAGAGCAGAGAAGGAGAAGAGAGCAGTAGAAAGCATAAAAACAAACCCCAAGGCTTTCTATAGATTTGCAAAAGAGACTGCTACGGTACAGTATAAGATAGGACCCCTATTCCTGCCTAATGGCTCACTGACTGTGGATCCCACATGGATAAGTGAAGTGCTCAGTGCACAATTCAAGAGTGTCTTCACTTCTCCTCTGAGTCACATGCAGATAAAGAACCCAGCTGATTTCTTTGACAATAGCACTCAGCAGAAAAAGACTGCATCCATTACCTACATTGACATTGAAGAGGAAGATGTAATAGCTGCCATAAATGAAATGAGCTTAAATTCGGCAACTGGCCCCAATGGTTTCCCAGCTGTCCTCTTAAAGTCGTGTAAACAAGAATTAGCAGGACCACTCCGGATACTCTTCCATAGTTTCCTTGCAAATGGTAAACTTCCCAAAAAGCTGAAGGAAGGCACCATATGTCCTATCCATAAAGGTGGAAGCAGAGCAGAGGCTGGGAACTACAGGCCCATCTCTCTGACTTCACATATTAGCAAAGTCATGGAACGAATTGTCAGAAAGAGATTGATTGCGTTCCTAGAAGAAAATGACTTGCTGTATGAGACCCAGCATGATTTCCGTCCAGGTAGAAGCTGCCTCACGCAGCTCCAGCAGCATTATAACTGGGTCCTGAAGCAGCTACTTGACCATTCAAATGTTGATGTGATATATCTCGACTTTGCAAAAGCCTTTGACAAAGTTGATCATGGCTTGATATGTCACAAGCTGCGAAACCTTGGCATAACTGGTAAATTAGGAGAATGGTTGCATGACTTCCTGAATGGCAGAAGTCAGACAGTTGCAGCCAATGGAGAACTACCTAGGGAAACAAAAATATTGAGCGGTGTTCCACAAAGAACTGTCCTGGGGCCACTACTGTTCATAGTGGCCTTTCTGGACATGCCCACGGTCACTCGGAGAGCCACTGTCACTAGCTACGCTGATGACACAAAACTATCTCAGGCAATAAAGAATCCTGATGATATTGTAAGCCTACAGAATGACCTAAATGCAATATATGAGTGGGCAGAGCAAAACAATATGCAGTTCAATGCGGAAAAATTTCAAGTACTGCGCTACAAGGCCACAAGTCCCTCCCAACTGGCATACACAGGACCTGGAGGTACTGCAATCCCAGAACCACAAGCCGTGAGAGACCTGGGCATCAACATGTGTAGTGATGCATCATTTCACATGCACATTGTCAAGTTAACAGCAAAGTGCAGACAGCTGGCGGGGTGGATACTGAGGACATTCCGTACAAGGGATCAAAAAGTCATGCTGACTCTATGGAAGACATTTGTCCTGAGCCGCCTAGACTATTGCTCTCAGTTGTGGTCACCACACAGTGTCAAACGGACAGCAGAACTCGAGGCAATTCAGAGGCACTATACAAAAAAGATCGCCACAGTCCAGCAGATGAAACACAGGGAGCGACTGCGGGCACTAGGTCTCTACTCCCTGGAACACAGGCGGGAGAGATATGTAATAATTTACATATGGAAAATACTGGAAGGACTGGTGCCAAACTTTGGCATCAAGTACTACAGGAATGCCCGCACGGGTCGCCACTGCATGGTGCCAAAGGTGCCGCCCACTGCATCTCACATAAGAGCAAGATACTGCAGCAGCCTCGGTTTCAGAAGACCTCAGCTCTTCAATGCCCTGCCAAAACATTTGAGAGACCTGCAAGACATGGATGTGGAGGTATTCAAGACGAAACTTGACGCTTTCCTCTCCACGATACCAGACGAACCAATGACTCGAAATGAGACACAGTTTAGGGCAGCGATGTCAAATTCTCTTATACACCAGATGTGCCATCAAAACTCTTGATTGGACTATATCAGGTGG